>NC_044904.1:0-300000 GCF_001633185.2 Quercus lobata | reverse complement strand
AGGTGCTTGTAAGCCATTAATGGCCTTAATCTGATCTGGATTTACCTCAATTCCCCTGTGAGTCAGCATGTATCCCAAAAACTTTTTGGAGCTTACTCCAAATGAACACTTTGAAGCATTCAAACGTAGCTTGTGCTTTCTCAGAATTCCAAAAATACTCGTAAGATCTCCCATATGCCCGGAAACCACTTTGCTCTTTACAACCATATCATCGATATAGACTTCAATGTTTCTGCCCAATTGTGGTTTGAACATTTTAGTTATCATCCATTAATAAGTAGACCCTGCGTTTTTCAAACCAAAGGACATCACTTTGTCATGATAATTTCCAATGGGAGTAACAAAAGCTGTCTTTTCTTGATCATCCAATGCTAACAGTATTTGGTGATATCCTTGGAAGACATCCAAAAAGCTCATCCGAGGATGGCCTAATGTTGCATCCACCAATTGGTTTATTCTAGGCATAGGAAAGGGGTCCTTGGGACAAGCCTTGTTGAGGTCAGTGAAGTCTACGCACACTCGCCATTTCCCAGTCTTCTTCTTCACCACCACCGTGTTGGCTAACCATTGAGGATAAAAAAACTTCATTGATAGCCCCTGCCCGCTAGAGCTTGGCCACCTCATTTCTGACAGCCTCGGCGTGCTCTTTTGACGGACGCTTAGGTGGCTGTTTATTCGGAGTGATGGAAGGATTAACATTAAGATGATGATAGATGAAGCTTGGGTCTATACCCAGGGCTTCATACGCGCTCCATGCGAACACATCAACATTTTCTCTAAGGAATTCAATCAATTGCTCCCTCTCCTGCGAAGGCAGTTTAGCCCCAACTTGAAAGAATTTCTCCGGATCATCGTCAACAATTACCCTCTCCAGATCTTTGCATTTTGCCTCGTCGGCTGGTCTATTTAAGGGTAATGTCGAGATTTCTGATTGCTATAAACCATTATCAGTGGTGGCCGAGGTCTCCGCCTTTGGCAGATGTTGGATAACCGCTACCAGGCATTGTCGGGCTGCAGCCTGACTTCCTACTATCTCAAGAACCTGGTCTCCGGATGGGTATTTTACCTTCTGGTATAGAGCAGAGGAAACGGCCGTAGGGTATGAAGCCAAGGTCTACCCATAATAGCCGTGTAGGGAAAGAAAACATCTACAACGATGAAGTCTACTTCCATCACATCCGTACCGGCCTGCACAGGTAATCTGATCTGACCTTTTGGGACGACCATTCTTCCCTCAAAACTCATCAGAGGAGAGTTGTAGGCCGTCAAGTTCTCAGGTTTCAACTTTAGCCCTCTATACAAGTCAGGGTACATAATGTCAGCAGCGCTGCCCTGGTCAATCATCACCCTTTTCACATCGTACCCACCAATTCTCAACGTAACCATAAGAGCATCATCATGGGGCTGTATGGTTCCAACCTTGTCCTCATCTGAAAAACCCAACACCAACGGAATGCCCAGCCTGACTCTCTTAGGTATTGAGCTAGACTCCTCGGCTGGATGACTAGACACCGACATCAACCTGGAAGGACAAGATCCGGTCCTCCCCAGGGTAGCAAAGATAACATTTATTGTGCCGAGGGGGAGTCTTGAAGAGGCATCTCCCCGAAGCTCCGTGCTCATCTAGCTTCCTCGACCACTGGAATGATGTAAGAGTTGTTTCAACTTCCTTTCTTGGACTAATTGATCCAGATGGTCCCACAAGTTTCTGTAATCCTCAGTCGCGTGTCCATGATCCTGATGATAATGGCAATAGAGGTTCTGGTTGCGCCTCATAGGATCTCCTGCCATCTTATTCGGCCATCTGAAGAATGACTCATTCTTAATCTTCTCTAGTACTTGCTGCACTGGCTCTCGAAACACAGCGTTGACCACCTAGGTGTTGGCAGATCTTGTCTGCCCAACATAGTCTTTCCGAGGTCGGTTATTAACGTACCGGTCCGACCTGAAATCCCTCTTCTCCTGAGGGATGACCTTAGCCTTTCCCTTCCCCTACAGCTGGTCTTCTTCTACTCTTCTGTACTTGTCAATTCGATCCATTAATTGATGTACACTAGTAACAGGTTTACCAGTTAGAGATTTCCTCAAATCATGTTCGGCTGGAAGATCAGCCTTGAAAGTGCTAATGGCCACATCATCATATTATCCTTCTATTTCATTAAACATCTCCCAGTATCTATCTGAATAAGCCTTCAGAGTCTCACCCTCCCGTACGAACATAGACAATAGGGATCCTAAAGGCCAAGGAACCCTGCTGCAAGTAATAAAACGAGCACCAAATGCCCGGGTGAGTTTCTTGAAGGAGTCGATAGAGTTCGCCCTCAAACCATTGAACCACCTCATTGCCACCGAGCCCAAGCTAGATGGAAAGACCTTACACATCAAGGCCTCATCTTTGGAGTGAACAACCATCCTTTGACTGAAATGGCTAACGTGTTCTACCGGGTCTATCCGACCATTATAAATGGTGAATGTGGGTTGATGAAATCGTCGAGGAAGGCTCGCATCCTCTATGTTCCGTGTGAAGGGTGATTTAGAAACTTTACTCAGTGCCTTGTTCATGGCATCGTTCCCTAAGCTTTTGCAAGGCGGGCTTTTGTACCTTCGTCTACGGTGGTGCTTTTCTTCATATGAAAAGGTCTCGCTAGGCGGAGTTTTGGATCTCCGTCTATAACTAGCACCATCTGTCTCTTCAGAGGACGGTTCGGAACTGGGCAGTGAACGTCTTCGTCGAGCATGACATAACTCTCTCCTCAACTCATCGATTTCACTTTACATGTCCCTATCATTCTTTGCATGGGAAACATGACTCTTCCCTCGATACTGGCTCTTACTGGTATGGGTTGTGTGCATACTTCCCTTATGATCTCTTTTCCGTTCGAGATTCACAAACGGATTGTCATGTTGAGACCCCCTTGATTCTGCTTGGTGTATAGTTGCGTCTACATGATGTGGCTGGGCTGTTGCATGGTGTGGACTTGCTTCCTCCATCGTGAACGTTGTAACCGAATCTCCTTCAGAAAGATCAAGCTCTTCCCACAGACGGCGCCAATTGTAAGAACTGAAATTGGATTGGACCCAATATAGAGTTGGGTTTTGGCCCAAGAAACCCGAACAATAAATTTATAGAGCGTGGATGAAAGAACTAGATCTGCTCCAAAAGAAAGATGATAAAATTTGCTAATTTAAGACTATCAAACACAGGTAAGATGAGAAAATCTGTCATCGGAGTGGCTTGAGGAGCCTATATTATACTATCTTGCTTAACAACCAGATTACAAGAGTTCATAGTCTTCTCATAAAAATTGTCCGATCTCCCTTTTTGGCTCATCTTCCCATGTTATATACTACAATCTTGATATCATCCTTACCACACACGTGTAGATTAGATTCGAGGCACTCTCTCCTGTCCTATCCAGCACCTCCTAGAAACATCAACTAGTAGCTGTAAGGCTGTTTGATCACTGTTCAGGTATCACTTCCACATTAATGCGGCTAGGGAGTTGGTTGGGAGCCATTTAATGCAGAGGTAGCAGCTTTTTGAAGATATTTGTTGCCCTTCTCCTTTCTTATCCCTTGTCCAACGTCTAACTCTTAGTGTTGATGTAACCTCGGAGAGAGTCCATGATGATATGGCACTCTTACTGACCTCGGTCACTCGTTGCCGAGATGGATTTTATCCTCGGACACTTGTTGGATTTATCTCATATTATCTCTACCCTTCTCTTTACTCCGTTCTCCTTATAATCTTATCTGGTCCTCCTCGGATGGTCTAATGTTCTCGGATCGGGCCATAGGCCCAGTTAGCATGGCCTTAACCGTACCTCCTGATTAATTGGCTCCTACAATAATATATATAGAAATATACATTGCACTTACAATGTAAATTTATATTGTAAACACATAAAAATTGGTAAATGTTGTAAACATTTGCAAAATTTCTACAATTTTTTTTTTGCAAATGTATATAATATTTGCTACTTTTTGTGTGTATAAAATGTAATCTTACATTACAAGTAGAAAGTAAACATATAAAGATCCTTAAAAAAAAAAAAAAAAAAAAAAAAAAAAAAAAAGCTCAAACCCAAGTTGATAAACTTGAAGGAAAAAAAAAAGGAGGAAAAAAGCAAGTCACTAAACCAAAAATACTGTTCATAACACTATTCATAAGCTTATTCACTCTTTTTATATATAGGGAAAAAGAGCACAAATCGATGACTGGGAAAAAATAAAAAATAAAAATAAAAAAAAACGGTGAACAATACATATTGAACAAACCAAAAGTACTGTAGCTTGTACATATTTACCCAACATGTGTCACAACATTTTCACAAAACATTTATTTTCAGTTGTAGTTGGTCACAATTTCATATTTTATTATTTTATTTTGATTTATAAGAAATTGACACTTCAATAATTGTGAAAATATTGTGAAATTTGTTGTATTAGTATAACAATATATATGTGGGTTCTTATGAATATTTAAAAGGGAAAAAAAGTACAAACGGAAGACTGAAGAAAAAAAAAAAAAAAAAGCTGTAGCTACAATGCCACTTGAATAAACCAAAGTGGCACTGTAGCAACTGTTCAAAACTTGGGGAAAAAAAAAAGGCTCACTAAACCAAAAGGGGCACTGTAGAGGCATTGCCTCTTCTTATATAGTTAGTAGAAAAAAGAGCACAAATCGATGATTGGGAAAAAAAAGAAGTACATATTGAATAAACCAAAAGTACTGTAGCTTTTACACATTCACCTAACAAGTGTCACAACATTTTCACAAAACATTTATCTTCAGTTTTGGTTGGTCACAGTTTCATATTTTATTATTTTATTTTGACTTATAAGAAATTGACATCTCAATAATTATGAAAATATTGTGAAATTCGTTATATCAGTATAACAATATATATATAAAAGAAAAAAAAAGTACAAACGGAAGACTGGACAAAAAAAAAAAAAAAGCTACAGTGCCGCTTGGTACTGTAGTTACTATTCAAAACTTTAAAAAAAAAAAAAAGACAAAGTGGCTAACCAAAATGGAACTGTAGATAAACAATTTCTTATTTTGACTTATAAGAAATTGACACCTCAATAATTGTGAAAATATTGTGAAATTTGTTGTATCAGTATAACAATATATATAAAAGAAAAAAAAGTACAAATGGAAGACTAAAAAAAAAAAAAAAAAAAAAAAGACAAAGTGGCTAACCAAAATGGAACTGTAGATAAACAATGAAAAACGCTGTATGAACAGTGCAAAAATACTACACAAATCGATGACTGGAAAAAAAAAAAGAAAAAAGAAAAAAAAAAAAAGCGATCAACAGTGCATATTGAACATACCCAAAGTATTGTAACTTTTACACATTCACCCAACAAGTGTCACGACATTTTCACAAAACATTTATTTTCAGTTGTAGTTAGTCACATTTTCATATTTTATTATTTTATTTTGACTTATAAGAAATTAACACCTCAATAATTGTGAAAATATTGTGAAATTTGTTGTGTCAGTATAATAATATATATGCGGGTTCTTATAAATATTTTTTTTAAAAAAGTACAAACGGAAGATCGAAGGAAAAAAAAAAAAAAAAAAAAAAAACGCTATAGCTACTGTAGCTACAGTGCCATGTGAACAAACCAAAAATACGGTAGTTTTTACACATTCATCTAACAAGTGTCACAACATTTTCACAAAATATTTATTTTCAGTTGTGGTTAGTCACAGTTTCATATTTTATTATTTTATTTTGAATTATAAGAAATTGACACCTCAATAATTGTGAAAATATTGTGAAATTTGTTGTGTCAGTATAACAATATATATAAAAGAAAAAAAAAATACAAACGGATGACCAAAAAAAAAAACTTGTAACTACTGTAGCTACCATGCTGCCTGTTATTGTAGCTACTGTTCGAAACTAAAAAAAAAAAAAAAAAAAAGCAAAGTGCCTCACCAAATTTCCACTGTAGATGAACAGTGAGATACGTTGAATGAACAGTGTGTAAACACTGAAGCAGCATAGCCGCTTTTTATATAGTTAATAGAAATAGATATGGGGTTTTGGAATCCCAGTTTGCTGCATTTGTATTTTGTGCCCGGGTTTATTGTAGCATTTGTATTTATATTAGGACCTTTGTGCGCTTATATTACAGTTGATCTATAAAAGAAATTATGTTTTTTTGTGCACAATTTCAAATTGGAGTTTTTTTCTCCTTTCCTTTTCTTCTTTTTTCAATGAATATAAGTTTCCTTCAACCAAACTGGAAAAATACATGAAAGCTTCCAGCTGTGCAAATCTCATGCAGTTAAAGAACGTACCGTGATACAATGAACTCAAGTAGTGGTTACTTCTTCACTGCTATAAGAACACTGCCAGTCTGTCAACTCATGCTAAAATTTGTAGTGGCACCCAAAGCAACTAAGACAATGCCATTCTCCAGTATTAACATATGAAGAAGCAAGCAATATCAACATGACAAAAATAAGGGGGTGGGGTGGGGGGGTAGGGGAAATGAAAGAAGTATCGAGTGGACTTATCTTTTGCCCATTAAAAATAAAAAAAATCCCAATTCCCCTCTCTTGACTGGGCTTATGTCCATCTAATATTGAACTTATTAGTGGCTGACCAAAAATGAGGCCTATAACTTGAGGCTAAAAGGGTATTTTCCTGTCTGTAAATTATCCTAATTGTCCAAAGATTAATTCATAAAAGCTACCCTTCTCAAAACCAATAACCAAGATTGCTGCATCTCTAACTGAAATCAAATTCTTCCTTCACCGAGCAAAATAAAGACAAGTGCATGAGTCTGCATTCCTTAAATTGAACACAACTTATAGTTGAGATTAAATGAACCAAACTAAAGATGAATAATTGAGTTAGTGGTTAATTACTATTATCTTTCATGCAAACAAAGCCCCAATCTTGAGAAATTGAGGCAATTTATAGCTATGGCTGATTTAGTTAATGGGTTACAATAATAGAGAGTTAAAACCTGCTATTATTGTTATGCAAGCAAAAATAATGGTAATACACCACATCCACATATAAGAATATTATCACCATCTTCTTAGCTGTTAAACAGTCTTCCAATCACAAAAGCTACCCTTCTCAAAACCATATTGCTTCTTGCATCGTTACACTGACATCAAATTCCCCCATCACCAAGCAAATTAGGACAAGTGCATGGGTGTGAATTAAATTGAACAATACTTGTATAACATGATCATCCAAAGGTTAAGATTCAATGAACTAAAATAAAGACGAATATTTGAGTTAGTGGTTCATTACTATTGTCGTTCATGCAAACAAAGCCCCAACCTTGTGAAAATTGAGGCAATATATAGCAATGGCTGGTCATTGCTTTTAGTTGATGGGTTACAATAATAGAGAGTTAAAGCTTGTTATTCTTGTTATGCAACAAAACCTCAATCTAAGAAAGATTGTCTGTATGAATGTAACCAGAAAATTGATTGTCCATGCAAGATTGAAAATATGCACATCACTAAACTCTGAAAACAGTGCTTTGATGCCTTCAAACTCAAATGGACATGCATGTGAGATGAATCCATATAAAAGATTTCTATCATTCAGTTAAATATTAAAATAAAAATGTTTTTAAGCAATTGAATTTTGAACTGCTTACTATAGTTTACACAAATGTTTCTACAGCATTAGGACTTAGGATTTAACATAACAAGAATTGTTTTTATAATCTTAATTTCAGAGGTTCTGAAATTAAGGCTACATCATGCTTTGATTCCAGATGGATGTAAAACATGGAACTTAGGAAGTTGCAATAGAAATTAAGTAATGACCAACAAAGACAATAAAATATTTTAAATCAAGAAAAAGGTATTATGAAAAATTATAACTAAAAAACGACAAGAGTCGAAGTTCGTTCTTGCAGCCAAGTTCTATACTAGACGAGCGCTGAACTTGGAGGCAGTGCTCGCACTTTCAGGCCACAGGGCCGGCTCAATGAATTTGGGGGCCCTAGGCGAATACTTTAAATGGGGCCTTTTATTTAATTTAATTATAAATTCATATATTTTTTCAATTAAAATTTATTTTTCTTGCTTTTTGAGAGGCAAAATTACTAATTAAATTAAATTAAATTTAATTTAATTTAATAATGTTTGAACATTATCATGACTACATTCGTTATTATCATTTTGTTGTATATTTTCATTATCTTCCAACTCTTTTTGATGAATTTCTTGTTCATTTATGAAACCTTCACTCAAATTTTCTACAAAATTTTGTTTTTTATTAGTAATAAATTTGTCCATAGCTCCTTTTTGAGATTCAATTAATTCTTCTCTTTGTCTTTTTTTTTTAGTTTTTCATATCCAGATGGATATTTTCTAGTAGACATTTGTAATTAAAAAATATTTATGAATAAATGAAACACAATCTATAATAAAAAAAATAATAACAATTTAACTAGAATAATATAAATTTAATGTATAAAACAATAGAACCTGGTTTATCAAAAGCACAATTGCAGCTCTACTTAATATGATCACTTTACAATTTAAACCTGCACAAAAAAAAAATTTAAAATTAATATTAATACAAAGTAAATTATTCTTAATTTATAATTTTGTTATCACTTATCAATACTCTTTTTTTTTGTGTAGCATTAAACCTTTTTTTTTAGCAAAAGATTGAATCTATTAAGACCAACCCACTAGCAAAATGTGTAAGACCCAACTTGATCCACACTAAAACTAAGACAAGCCTAGAGCCCACTATACCTCATGGTTCCATCCCACTAAATCTGATTTCTTAAAATAAAAAAATAAAAAATAAAAAATAAAAATAAAAAAACGTGTAAAGCCAAAAAGAATAATAGAACAAAACGTGTAAAGCCAAAAGCAAAAGCAAAACAATACCTGATTTCTTAAAAAAAAAAAAAATGAAAAAAAAAACGTGTAAAGCCAAAAGGAAGAATAAAACGAAACGTGTAAAGCCAAAAGCTAAAGCAAAACAATACTTTACATCTTTAAGGGGTCATCTGGACCATTCCATAGACAACTAGGCTTCTAGAGAAATCTGTAGCCAAAAAGAAAGAGCAAAAACCCAGCAGCTCCTCTTCCAAAAAAAAAAACTCAGACACCCATCAACTGAAGAAGATCTAAAGCCAAAAAGAAAGAGCAAAAACCCAGCCGCTCCTCTTCAAAAAAAAAAAAAAAAAAAACTCAGACACCCATCAGCTGAAGAAGATCTAAAGCCAAAAAGAAAGAGTAAAACCCAGCAGCTCCTCTTCAAAAAAAAAAAAAAAAAACTTAGACACCCAGCAGCTGAAGTAGACGAAAGAGGCAAAGGAAGAGAAAGCAGAAAAGAACCTGAAATGAAGCTCTGTGAACACACCAAGTCTATTGCTAACACCGATTGATGAGTAAGTTAACTAAAAACAGTGTTTTTTTTTTAGAATCAAGATGGAGAGAGAGTCAGAGAGTGAGAGTTTTTTTTTTTCTTCTTTCTTTTTTCTGCCTTTTCTTATCTGTTTCTTCTTTCTGCGGTTTTGCCTATAAGCTAAAGATTTCTGCCTTTTGCAATCTTTTCTTCTGCAAGCAAAAGATTTGGGGATGGGAATAGTGTCACTTCAGTGTGAGAAACGGCCCTTTTTTTATTTATTTTTATTTTTTTCAGATGATGGGAATTGTCAGTTCAGTGTGAGAAACGGCTATTGGGATTAGCCTTCACGTCAGTTCACAGGCTTTTTTTTTTTTTTTTAATGGGAGTTGGGATTAGCCTTCAATCTTCTAGGGCTCTTTTTTTTTTTTTTTTTTTGCCTTCATGTTAGGTTCAGAGTGAGAAACGGGACTATTTAAAAAAAAATGAAAAATTAATATTATATAATATATTATATTACTATTTGGGGGGCCTCTTAGAAGTTGGGCCTTTGCTTTAATCGCCTATAGCTTCAGCCGGAACTGAGGCCACTCTGGAGAACTAGGGAAAGGTTTCATATTTCAAATGCAGGAAATAATATTTTACTCTTCGACTTTGATGTGGAAGTTGATGCCGATAAGGGCTTGCTCGGTGAACCGTGGTCTTACGATAGGCATTTGGTGAGCATCCAGCATTTTGATGGCAGTAAGGTTCTGAAAGATATTGATTTCAAGTTTTGCTCCTTCTGGATCCAAATACATGACATACCTTTTAAGCATATGACGGAGGATACTGCAAAGGAAATCGGAGATACTATTGGGACCGTCATAAAGTTAGGCGATGTTTCTGAATGGAAGGGAGGGACTTTTTTACGAATCAGGGTGAGAGTTGATACTACTCGTCCCCTCTACAGGGGAAGGAGAGTGACCTTTGAAGAAGGTTTAGAACGTTGGGTCTCCTTCCAATACGAAAGACTCCCCAACTTATGTTTCTGGTGTGGCTTGTTCTCTCACGACGATAAAGAGTGCGATATATGGCTAAAAAGCAAAGGGACACTCAAAGTTGAACAGCAACAGTTCGGTCACTGGATTAGAGCTAATCCGTTTGGGTCAAATAGGAGTCGGAGTATTGAAGTTAAGGGCTTTGAGTCAAGACAACCCAGATCACGGGGGGCAATGGAGCAAAGCGAGGAAGTAGTTATGGAACAAAGTTCACAAATCGGTGAGGGCGTCAGTCCCGGTGGGGGAGAAGAAAATCAGACGACGACAGCGACGGCAGAAGATGTATACCAAAAAGTTTCTGTTTCAAACATGGGGACCGGGTTTCGAGGACCTCCAGATGGAAACAACAAACAAGCAGAT
The DNA here is from genome assembly GCF_001633185.2 of Quercus lobata. Taxonomy (NCBI): domain Eukaryota; kingdom Viridiplantae; phylum Streptophyta; class Magnoliopsida; order Fagales; family Fagaceae; genus Quercus; species Quercus lobata. The sequence goes on along the minus strand of NC_044904.1, from coordinate 289,235 downwards.
TTCGAGGCGATAATTGCGGAGATTGATAAGGAAATATCACCAATACAGCCCCTGTCAAATCCTGGAGATTCAGAAAATGAGCTACGGACTAAGGTTAATCTTTTGGGTGAGGATGTAGGGGAAGATCTAGTGGATATTAGGAAGGGCCTGGGAAGTCAACCAAGTGTACAGATATCCCAAAGCAAGGACAGTCAGAGCAGGGAGGTAGGTTTGTTGGGATGTACAACAGGACAATCTGCAATGGACGAACAAAAAAAGAGTGCGAACATAGAAAAAAGCAAAATCACAAAAGGGCCAGGTGGGTCCGGGAAAATAGAAATTGGGCCCGGCCCACAAAGTGATTTAAAAAAAGGCCAACGGATCAGAGTTTTTAACAGGTCCAATTCGGATTTAAGGGAGGAAGTTATGTATGTGGCTGAAAGTTTAAAACGGAAAGCAAAGGAAATACAAGGCAGTGAATTATGTAGCAGATGGAGTTTTTTCATTTTCTTTTCTATTGAAAGAGAGATACAGTAGGCTTTTGTGTGATCATTTAGGAGTGGTTGTACTTTGTTTTTTGCCCAAAGGTTGGTTGTGTGGTGTAGGTCATCCTTGCCGTGCCTATGTCAGTGTCTGTTGTGCTTGCACAATCATATCATCCTACTTTCGACTATGAAAGCAATAATTCATAAGGATCTTTTGAAATTGAAAAGAACACTTACCAGGGTCTTTAACTCCATGAATAGTGGGAAATGTTCTTTTCCATTTATTAATTTGTATTTCGTCGAAGTGAGACATATTCCGCTACTGTGGCGAAATTCAAAATATCAAACACCCCCTCCCCCCCTCCTCTTCCACTCTTAATTCTTGAAATTATGATATTTATTTTGAATTACATAACTCATTGAAACATAAAACATCTAGATATACAACAATGTAAGAGAATACAATGATTACAAAACAATTACAAGTTATAACAATGTAAATGCTTACATATCGTGAAAGAACTTGTAGGTTTTGATATCTTCTATGATAAACTTGACTGCACCAATGCAACCCAACACTGCAACAACTGAGAACCAGGTAGCTATTGCAAAATTAAGGAGCTGCATTGAAAGACGACATTTGGCGTCCTTGGGCATTCTTCCCGCTTTCAAATATGCTACAGAAGGGAAGACAAAATCCAGTGGAGTGAACCCAATTGCGCCACAGAAGGACACAAAGTCCCCAAAAAAGGGCACCGCCGCAGCAATAAGAGCCATGTAAATGGAAGTGAAAATAAGTCGGACAAGGTATTTTCTCAGGGGGGAAACGGCCAGTAGCTTTGCTGGACATCATTTTTTCCCCAAAGTAGGCATACGTTGGCCTGCCATATATCTAAAAGAAAAAATTCCATTAAAAGAGGCATTGAATTCATAATCGTTTAAAAACGTGACTAATGCAGAACCAAGAGAGGAAGTAATCATAAATATGTGGGAAGATGCCAGCATAATCATTTAAAAATGTGACTAATGCAGAACCAAGAGAGGAAGTACTCACAAAACTGGTAACATTGGGATCAGCTCCAGCATTCAACAAGCATTTGATCATTTCTGTTAACCCTTCAGAAGCAGTACTTTCTAGAGGTGTCACTCCATGCTTTCTTATGTTTGGATCAGCTCCTGCCTATTGAAATTGCACAAATGCTCTAAAACTTAAAATTTCTGTGATCAATTACTCAAACTATCAGAATATAAGTGCTAGCATATACAAACAGCTTGTCGCAATATAATTCAACAAAAAATAAATATCAAATAATGAGACTTGTAATGATGGTATCTCTGAGACTAAATTATGGAAAGGGAAACAGCCACCATAGATCCCTTTTTGTAAACAAAAATAACATAACTGGAGTTTATTTTGAAAATTGAACTTTTTAGAATAATATAACCAAGAGCTTTAACAAAGCATAAGGAGCTTTAAGGTCAACTAATAATCACACTCATTGGCTGGTGACACTCAGCATTCTTGTGTGGGAAGCGTGAGCATTTGACACAAAAAATAATTATGTTGAGAAGCCAATATGAGCCTTCTCATCTTTCTGAAATATTGATAACATATAATAATTCCAATTTTGGAGAAGACATTGTTATCGATTATTTTGCTTTTTAAAATTTTAATTAATCAATTTTTTTTCCAGACAAGATTTACTTCAACAAGTAAGAGCTATTACATAGAAAAAGATGTCATGAATCACATAATTTTGAATGAAAACTAAACGACTGAAAAAACTTTACGACAGTGAGCCAAACAACCTCATTTGCATGGTCGTTGCTAGAGAAACTCTAGGATTATAGTGACATGCATCACACATTCATGTTAACTTCTGTGACTGAGTAAAACTAGCAACAAAATATATACATGCTATGGTATAACAAAAAAAAAAAATTTTGAACGTACCTGAAGCAAAAGTTCAACACACTCAATTGAATTCGCATGGATAGCCATCACCAAAGGAGGTAAATGATCATGGAAAATTACATTTGGCTGCAAAAGAATTATCAAATAACAATTAATTCCAAACAGTCGTCAGACTAATATGTGAATTTAGCTGGGCTTTTCTCTCCTAATATGAAATGTAAGGACCCGGCTTGAGTTCCCAGCCTAGTACGTAGACGGACTTAGGCCCAAGAAGCCCAAAACAATGAATTTGTAGAGGAATGGGTTGGAAAACTGGGTTATAGTTGATCAAACAACGATATAGATAGGCTTGATGACAAAAAGATATAAATGGACTATTATGAAATGAAGAAAGAACGTTCTCGGCGAAATCCGAGGACAATAATTCCAATATTATGTTCTTAGATAGCGTTACAAATTTGATTGTGGATTGCTACAATATTTCTTCTCTCTAATTTCCGATCCTCTTCTTCGTCCTTTTTTCTCTTCTTTTATACTTCCTTCCCCTTTCACCTCCACCGTCCACCTGTATGCTAGATGGTTAGGGTTGATACTTGTCCCATCAGTCCTTCTCATAAGTTTTCAAGTAGTAGTTGTAAGGTTGAAATACACTGTTCAGGTATCACTTCTACATTAATGCGGCCAGGGGATTAGCTGCAGTGCATTTAATGCGGAGGCAGCAGCTTTCTCCCCAGATATTTTAGGGCTCATCTTCATCTCATATCTCTGCAGTGCTTGTCCACCCCAAACGAATTTCAGGGATTGCCATCTTTGCCGTCAATCCATTTTCCAGGACCTTGGCCAAGTTCGGCCGAGAAAGTTTTCATCCTCGGCACACTTTCCAGAGCCTTTTGGACCAAACCCCACCCTTTATTCATTAGTGCAATCTTTTCTGACGAAGACATCTCATCCTCGGGTGGATCTTTGTTCTCGGCTTGGGCCTGTGGCCCAACATATGAATAAATAATGCACTTCTGGGCCCAAGGACCCTACATGAAATCTTCCACTTGACATAATTTTTATTTAATCAAAAGGCTATATATATAGTAATTGTGATTGCAACAAGCCAATTGTCAAAGCCATTGTAATTAAACTAAAACAATAGAAAATTGTCAACTAATACATAAAAGTTTATGTTGAAACCTCAAAAAATATAAATCAAGGTAGAGTACACTATGATCACAACAAGCCAATTGTCAAAGCCATAGTACTTAAACCAAAAGAAAGAAAAATGACAGAACTAGTGCATAAAAGCTTATATCACAACCTTGAAAAACATAAATCAAGGTAAAAGTTAGTGCACACTGAGAAAGTAAGTTATAGTCCAACCAAATTTAACACGAATGTCTCAAACAAGTTTGGCTGAATTTACAGAGTTACAAAATATCTAAAACTACCTATGGATTAATAGCATATGCAATTTATTTAACACAAATAGGAAATATTATTTCTGATAGCGGTTATCCAATCCTAATTTAATACTGACATCAACTCTCTCATGATATTTTTACTATAACTTCCAACATTTGGAAGCTAACAAATATTCTCATAGATTGTCAAGGTTAGGACAAAAGTTATATGCTAGGTTTTACATAATATTTTTCCAATCCATCCTTTTTTGGAGCCCCACCAACAACACACAGGTTATAATTAATAGTTCTTCCAAATTAAAAAAACAAACTTGCTCACATTGGCATGGTTTTCTAACAAAATTCTGACAGAATCTTTCCTGCCGTGAGTTGCCGCATTATGTAATGGTGTGCCACGATTAGAAATCACATCCACTTAGCCACCTTTTGAAATCAGGAGGCGTACAATTCTCTTAATCCCTGCATCTGTGTAACTACATAAGTGATAATAAAGCATAAATAAACCAAAAGCTATACATAGAAACAAGGAGAATAGTCAGAATACAATCAATGAGATAGGCAGAATGATAAATAGTGACAAGAATTACCCTATGCACCATCTCTCTGATTATAGCTTAATCTGAAAAATAAAGCTCCTCTTTCTCCCTCACATACTTTTAATACTCTCTACTGACCATCCTGCATCTTTATTAATCCATCTATTCAATCTATTCATCTTCCCATTATTTATTTAATACTTTGAATTTTTTCCTCACTTCCATTAATATTGCAGTCTAGTTTCCATCATCAGAGGAAACCATTTCATTAAATTTGTAGATACTTGTTATGCAACATAGTACTCGATTTGTTGAAGGTATTATTCTCATTTCATAATTTTAGGCACCACCTTGTAATTATTTAACATTGAAGAAGCTCCACAAAAAGTAATTTATATTGAGGCAGTTGAAATTTTGTAAATTCGCTTAACATATTAATTATTCATGTAGCATTATAATTTTTTTTTTCTTTTTTGAAAATTCAATATTTACAATGGGGAAGGGGGATTTGAGCCCTCAATGTCTTTGTTAGAAACATGAGATGTCAATTGAGCTACTAGGTTCTTGGCCATTAGAAAGAAATTTGAATGATATTAAGCAATTTCTGCATTATAGATCCCATCAAATGAACAAATCAAAACACTTATATTGACAATTTAAGGGAGCAAAAAAACTGCACTTGTAGTTAAGGGAACAATAACTACAATTGCTTATATATATTGACATGGAAGTTCTAGGTCCCCAAGAAAAGCAATAACCAAATGCAAATGCGAATGCATTAGATAGAAAGATAATAAAGCATATCCAGTTTCTAGTTAAACTTTTGTCCCAAACCTATCATCCTTCCAGCCATGTTATTTTATGTAAACTAATAGTTTTTGAATTCTTTTTCTTATACTCATGCAAATTAACAAGTGAATATACTAAAGAGTTGCGGATGTAAATTTTTTTATTGGTTAAGTTACAATACACACCCAGTGGGTTGTGAATCCATGATTGCAACCTCCACCCATTCTTACAGGATAAATGTCATTTGAGCTAAAGCTCAATACATCCGATCAATATTCAACCAGCATCCAAATTAATTTTTCTATTATAGCCAAGCAAAACAGAAATGTATAAATTCTAATACTCATGAACTGATTGACATCTGGATCCAAAACTGAATAAGGGAAAATTTTTTGAGGGTGAAGGAGACCAGTTTTCCTTTTTGCAAAGAGATATAGCTAACCTGTACATGCAGCATAATGCAGAGAAGTCTCCTCATTTTCATTTGCTGCATTAGGATCCGCACCGTTCTCAAGAAGTTAAGCCGCAGTGTGATATGTCCTAGAATTGCATGGTGTAAAGGAGTTTGACCTGTAAAGAGCCCATTGCCATAATGCATCTTTCACTATACCATCCACAGCATATTTAGGTGAGAAAAAAATGCCAAGCTCCGCATTACTTATCAACATAGCTAATTGAGAGGTCTCAGGAATTTTAACAATAATTGCAACCAACAATGAACACAGGAATCAGACGCATCACAAGAAAAGTGAACATTGTTAATAATTTAAGGTGTATTTGAGCAATCCAGATGTGTTTCCCACACACCATTTACAAGCTTTAAAATGCCTGTACATAAAAAAAGGAACAGCTAATGACATATCACCTCCGTTTGGGAGGAGGGAATGGAATGGAATAAAATGAATATTTTTATAATATTCTTCCTTCCTCTTGTTTGGGAGTTTTAACGGAGGGAATAGAATGTCCATTCTCTCGTTTGGGAGTTTAAGTGAGAGAGAATGGAATGGTTAGGAGGGAATGCTCATTCCTCCCTTTTTCCTCAAAACCTCAAATTTTTGTTCCCCTCAAAATTGGGAGGAATGGGAGGGAATGAATTTAGATTTAATGAAATTTTTGTTAAAATCCCTAAAATACCCCTTTAATATCAACCTTTTTTTTTCTCATTCAGCCGTAAGAAAAATAAAGCTATAATTCTTGCACAATATTGTCCGTCCTCTACAAAGTGAAGCTGCTACCGCTGGTCTTTTTTTGTTTTTTTGTCTGTTGCAATTTTCAGATATTGCTCAAACCAAGTATGTCTATCTTTTTCTTTTCGGTTGTTTGCTAGTCTTTTTATTTATTTATTTATTTTTTTATGAACTATTTGCTAGTGATTCATGAGAGTGATATATAGTGTTTTTGTACACCTAAAAACCAAAACAAACTACATTCTGTACAACAAAAAACCTTGAAAGTGAAAAGAAACGAAAAAACCTTGAAAGTGAAAAGAAACGAAAACTGCTGTTACCTGTACAACTAAAAAAAAATTGTATTTAGAAATTTGAAAGTGAGAATTGCTGGAAAACTGCTGTGAATTTGAAATTGAAAACCGCTAGAGAACTCAAATTTGCTTTTTACTCTGTTTCCTCTTTGATTCTTCTGTTATTTATGAAGCAAGTGGTGTGTTACGTACACTTGCAGTTTTAAGTCAACCATCCAATTAGTTAATAGCTCCAAGGCTTCACCACGTGTATGGTTAAGAGGAAATGTCTACAAAAGCTAGTGTACAAGTTTAGACAAAAGACAGGTGTGTGGTTAAGAAAAAAGCAAGAGTAAAAAAAAATTTAAATGATAAGAAACTAGAAAGTAATGCACTGTTGTAGAAAATCATACACTGAGTTAGCATAGAAAATTATTTTTTTACTATTAATGTTGAACATGAAAATGATTCAGCCTAGGACTGAGTAACATGACTCTGCCCAAATTCAAATCAAGGCATTTCATTGAATATATTCTTAGCCAAAAATAATTCAAACAAATTTATTGCCCACTACTTATTCATGAAATCACAACAGAATTCTTGCAATGCAAAGAACAAAACCAATATCAGACTAAGATAGTTCCCTTTTCTATCCATCAATTTATGTTATAATTTATCAACGTCAATTCCCTTTCTGTCTAAACAAAATATATACATAATATATTTTATGCATTTGTTTACAACTTATTAAGATGTTAAAGCTAGTGTACAAGGATAGGTGTGTGGTTAAGAAAAAAACAAGAGTAAAAAAAATTTTAAATGAGAAGAAAATAAAATGAAAAGTATTTTAATTAAAATAATAGTAGTTTAGAACTTTAATAAGTTGGAGTAGATTATTTTTAATATAAATTTTTTTATGCTTGAGGCCTACATATTTTTGATGGAAAATCCAACATATAAAGAGATGTTCTTTGGTTGCCCAGATCATGAGCGCAAATGTGTCTTATTGACACTGATGTCTAGGCCTAAAAATTAAAAAAGTGTGGGATTTGTTGGCTAACCTTAATTTTGGAATGGATTATGTTATTTTGTTTTGTTTTGGCATGACTCATTACCGAAGTTTTTTTTTTTAAAGATATTTGTTTGCATTGTTAGACAATATTTATTTTGTTGAGAATAAATATATGATGCGTGAATTGCTTTACAACATAGAAATATACATAACTTGTTTTTTAGCTACAATAATTTTTTTTTCCTTAATGAAATTGGGAGATGGAGATGTATTAAATTATCAAATCCATTGTAAAGCATACCAGCTAAAAAAGATCCAATCCAAAACTAGCAACCCCTAAAAAAAATTTGCAAATTGAAATAAAGAAATTGTACTATTATTAATTTTTCATGCCATTATCTTCATCTGTTAAATTATTGATTAGTGTGATACAATCTATTCACCTTGACAAAACAATATTGTAATTCAATAATCTAACACAGACCCAATTGTGGCTAACTAGTTTCACATCATCCACTAAATACTAAGCATTTCAAAGCAATTATAAGTTCTCATTGATTATTTTTTATGTTCTTTAAAATGAGGGGTATAATAGTAATGTTATTATAAAATGATTCAATTCCATTCCTTCTAATGTCACTCCCAAACGGTGTTACTTACTTTCCATTCCATTCCATTCCTTTATTTTATAACATCCAAACAAGATTTTTAAATTTCATTCCATTCAATTCCATTCCATTCCTTTCCCTACTAAATTCATTCCATTCCTTTAATGATCATTCAATTCCATTCCATTCCATTCCATTCCTTTATAAACTCCCAAACGGATTAAACTAAAACGGAAAAAGCAAAATCACCTCAATCAATTACAGGCCTTGGGGGTAACAAAACACTTCATTTTCATATTTCAAACAAAAATAATTGTAGTTCTAAGATTAAAATTTATGAAACTTCAGAAACTATAAACCACATCAAACAAATTCCTACTATTTCCTGAATATAGCTTACCATGCACCATATAATGGTGGCAATTAAGTATCACATTGTACATATAATACACCTAAAGCAAGTACATTGTCCAAGATGAAAGTACACACTTTGACAAAAGTCACAAAACCTACCTTAACACATTTGTGTCACTATGTAGAAATGTTCTTAGTTCTGCAACTACAAGGAGGTCCTTATTAAATGTTGCAAATTTCACAATGTATCACACAAATCAAACTATTTATATGGAATTTTTTTTAGTTTTACTCACAAAAACCGTCTGTATGCAAGTAATAAACAGACCCTTCGGTATCATTGGGACGGACCCAGGTGGGGGCCTAAGGCCCCCCTCCCAAAAAATCATGAATTCCTAGCCCACTAAGCCCAGCCGGCCAGCCCAGGAGGCAAGAGCCCATGACCCATGTAAATAAAAAAAAATAAATAAATAACTCAGCAGTCCAAAGCGGCTAAACCTAACGGAGAAAGTGAAAGACGAAGGAAAAAAGAAAGAAAGAAAGGAGACAGAGAGATAGAGACTACCCAGACGCCGACGCGACGCCGCCATCATCATCACGCCGACGTGAGAGTCTACTCAGTACGGCAGTACCCACGCCGACGCGAGAGTCTCAGCTGTCGCCGCCGCCCACGCGAGACCCATCTTGCCGCCGCCGCCGGTTGCTCGATCTGACCAGCCCAGCTTCGTTGCTCCAGCCTTCACAGGTATTTATAATTTAATCTATCCTTTCCTTCAATCTGTGCCGGTTGCTCAATCTGTGCTTGTGGAGTGTTTGTGTTTTTACTGATGACTGATGAGTGATGAACTGATTACTGATGTTGGTGATTGTGAATTGAATCTGTGCTGCGGCCTGTGGTGTTTTTTTTTTTTTTTTTTTTTTTTGGCTTTTTGGCTTTGTGACTATCTGTCACTCTGTGTTTGTGACTCTCTCTCTTGTAATTGTATTATATAGATAAGAGAGAGAGAGTAGAGTTTGTAGAGATTACTCAGATGAGTCAGATCAGAGAATATTTGTTTGACTTTTTGTCTGTTCTTTGTTGGCTGATAGTTGGGTATAATAGGGACAAGTGAAAGACTAAAGTTAAAAAAAGTTTTTGTTAGTAGTGCAGAATAAATTGATAGTGTCGGGAGTGGGATTGGGTTAGTGGGTCAATGTCAGAAAGATGGAGACAACACGAATACAAAGATAAATAAAGGCAGATCAAAGAAAAAAATATAAAAAAAACAAATCATATAATATAGAAAATTGTCACACAAATTTAAGAAAATAATAGTGATTCATTTGCATCTATTGTTAGCTCATAATACTAAATTAGATAAATTTATAAATTGAAAAGAAGTGAGAAATACTAAATTTATAATTAAATGCATCATACATATTACCTAGATTCTAGTATTTGTCTTTAGTTAGTAACAACTAACATCAATCGTATGTGCGATAATATATATGATTCTTATTTTATTTGTAGATCATGAAAAAATCAACTACAGTGCTTGATTTTTTTCAAAAGAAAAGATTCAAATTCTTCCGAAATCAACGTGGGATTACCAACTAATGTTGCTATTCCAATTCTAGAAAATGTGGATGTTCCAATTCTAGAAAATATGCATTCCCCAATTTCGGAAAATGTTGATGTTCCAATCTCTCAAACACAATTTGAAATTTTGGATGCGTATTAATACTATATGGATGCGTATTTGAATTATTTTTTTTTCACTTATCTCTGGCCCCCCAGCTTGAAATCCTGGGTCCGTCCCCGTAATTAATCAAGATACTACGATTCAAACATTAATGAAAGTATGTAGTAAGAACAAAATCACAGTGCAAGAGCAGAATGTTGGGGGCAAATAATATGACCTTAAACCAAACCAAAAGGTAGCAGAACCCTAAATACATATAGACCAATCATTTAGGCACTCCCCCAAATTTATGTACCCCTAGGCAGACTAAGGGGCTTGCACCAAACACCAATTGAATTAAAGTAAGGACTACACGAAACCTGTTGTTTACATACTTGTATTCTTCTTTCATCTTAAATCACCTCAATATCAAAGTAATTAAGATCCCATTATGTGTGTGTTCTTTTCATCCTGAAAAACTTTCATAGCTTTAAAATCTTCAATGATCTCTTTGTTTGTATTCCATGCGTGTATGTGGAAGTTTATAAAAAGAGTGAAATATATATATATATATATATATAAAATAAGTAATGGGCGTTATGTACTTTGCACTTCTGAAACAAAAATAAATAATATAGGAATAGGAATTCCGTGAGAAAGACACAATTCAATTTAGACTGAATCCAAAAAAAAAAAGCAATTTTGACAATTTTTTTTTAATATAATTTCTTATAGTCTTAATAATTATGTAATTGACACACCAATTTGTAAGCTAAAATAGTGATGATAATTATAGACTTTTCCAATTTTAGGCTGCGTTTGTTTCAGGTGTAATTGAATTCTTGAAATTGTTTTACACCGTTGTTGGTGTTTGGCAACATAGAAAATTACGGTCAAACTGAAAATAGATTTTAGTTGACCGTAAAATACCCACCCCACACCCGTAAATCATTTTACACTTCATTTTACCTTCAAACCATTTCCACTCTCCTCAGAAAATTTCTCTCCTCACTCACTCTCATCACTCACGCCAAGCCCAAGCCGAAAGACGGAGAGAGCTATCACCGGTGAAGCCTAGATCCAATCCCCGACCCATGGCCCCGCTGGTCTGATCGCACTGCTCAAACGCATCGCCGATCTGATCGCGCCGCCTCAGCTCCTCTATCGTGCTCAAACCCATCTTCGATGAACCCAGCTAAACCCACTCTGATTTCACCACATCCCAGTCCCTGACCCACGGCCCAGTCCTTAAAATGTCTCTGTTATTAAAATCCTCAAATTGTTTGTATATTACTATCTTGATTGTAAGTTTGTAACAACAAACTAAGTGAAACAAAAACTTCTCATAAATTGCTTCAAGGCTAACAATGCTCCTAATCCTAAAACTTCATATCTTGTGGGTGGGTAAATTTTTCTAAAATTTCTATGTTGTCTTACTTTTTACCCATGCTTATTATATAGGAAATGGATAGCTCAATTGAACAAGGCGGCAATTGTCCAAATGTGTTTAAACAAAAATATGAGCCTGGAGACTTAATTGGCTGTGGTGGCTTTGGTGAGGTGAGAACTGCAACAGATATCCAAACTAGACGTAAGTTTGCTGTAAAGATCCTCATCCGTGAGAGGATGGAGAGAAAGAAAATGGAAGAAAGAGGTTTGTATTACTTGTTTGGATTCTTGCATGATTATGTAGTCTATCTGAATGAATTTACAATTGGGCCAGATCATTTATTCTTTCAAATAACTTAATTTATAATCAGGGATGATGTATTGAATCACAATCATATTTACAATGCTTAATGGATTTAGAGAGTATTTCTGAAATTTGAAAAGCAAACATTTTATCCTTATTCTAAGGGAATTAATTAAAGGTTTTCTAACTTTGTTTCTCCATGCTTATGGTTACTTTAATCTTGCCTATGGATATAAAATGTTTGCCTATTCTTTTCTTTTTACCTTAAAATTTTTATTCATTTATTTTTTCCTTTAAATTGTTGCAGTGAAAAGAGAAATTGAAATATTGAGATTGTTGAGGCATCCTCATATAATTAGACTTTATGAGGTTATAGACACCCCAAAAAAGATCTATCTTGTGATGGAGTATGCCGAGTTGGGAGATCTTACTGTTTACATGGAGGCAATCGGAAAATTGCAGGAGGAAGAAGCTCGTAAAATTTTTCAACAGGTAGAATTAGCTAATATTTTTAAATTTCCTCCAACTTTGGCCCGTTTGGTAATGTTGTTTTAGTAACATTTTTCGTATTTTTTGGAAATACGTGTGGATGAAAAAGTTTATGAAAATACGTGTAATGTTGTTTAAAACTAAAAAATGTTGTTTAAGTTGTGGTATCAAACACTCCCACTACTCTAATATTTAAAGTATGCTAATCCATGTGTTTTGAAGCAGATAATCTCTGGTGTAGAGTATTGTCATGAGAACAGGGTGGTTCATAGAGACCTTAAGCCTGAGAATTTGCTTTTGGATTCCGAACGGAATGTGAAGATTGCTGATTTTGGTGTCTGCAATATAATATCTGATGGTCAGTTTACGACACGTTGTGGATGTCCAGACTATTTTGCCCCTGAGGTATGGATATGTGGCATTTTTGCACAGGAAATTTAGCTAAATTTTTCTTGATCATCTAATGAGTTACTATCTTTCTCAATTTATTTAGTTAATTTCGGGAGGATTCTATGAGGGGCCTCCAGTAGATGTTTGGGGTTGTGGTATCATCCTATATTTTCTACTATGTGGCACCCGTCCATTTGTTGCAGACAACAATCATAGCGTTTTTAAGAAGATAATGGTAAAACAATCATTTATTTGACTATTTTAAATCATAATTTCAGTTTGGCATGTTTGGTGTGCACCATTCTTATATGTGATTCACAATAGTTTGTCTTACTTGAAAGTTTGTATTTGATCTAAACATGTTTTTTTGTGTTCTTATTTTTCCTTCTATTAGCATATACTCTTTTTTAGGAGGGAAATGTAATTTTAGTGAAGTTTCTTTTTTCTTTTCTGAATTTTTATTTTGTTTTTTTGGTGTATTTATGGCTGTCTTTATTATTATGTTATTATTATGATGTCATAAAAATCTCATTTGGTTTGTTCTACAAACCTCTTAGTTTAACATTTGTTTTGAAGTTCGTTTCTGCTTTGTTTTGAGGTCTTTTCTTACTATGTTTAATGGTTACTTTTCCCCTTTTTTTACGTGGAAATATTGTCTTAGATGGAAAGGATTAGGTGTTCCTTATATAATCGCTTTTAGAGTTTAATGTAACCGTTCAAAATTTAGGGTAAAACTATATACATTCCAGCAACTACTCTCAAGTTTTGTGGGTTTAATTGCTTTCACATTTCTTAATGTGATTGCCTGGGGTTTATCTTCTTTGTTCTCGTTCAATTCACCTTTCAACAATTCTATATCCGGCATTATCAAGTGGTTTTATTGTTTATTCTTGAGATTTATTTCCTATGTCACTGGTTGAGTGGTAAGTCCAGAAAATGTGTGTGCACTTTTCTTATGTTTATTTGTTGATTCTTTTTGCTTGCTATGCATTATATTCGAATTGTTAAGAGTCGTGCTTTTGCAAAGAGATCAAAGGTAATGTGAACTTAACAACACAATTTTGCATTGTAGGATGGGATATACACTCTTCCAAGTCATTTATCACCTGAAGTGAAAGACTTGATATCAAGGATGCTTGAAAAGAACCCATTCGAGAGGATAGAAATTCCTAAGATTCGCGAGCACCCGTGGTTTCAGGCACATCTTCCACGGTATTTAACTTTGCCCCCACCCAATACCCTTTAACAAGTAAAAAAGGTTTGTGTCTCTCTCTCTCTCTCTCTCAATTGTTTTAGTTGATTTAGTTGTAAATTACTTCAACTACCAATTGGATGGTGGTAATAAGTATCCATGTTGAATGATTTTTTTTTATTTTTTTTTTTCCTGAAACTTGAATGTTAACTATTAGTCTATTTATTTGCTTGCTTATGATAATTGTTGATATATTTATTATCTTCATTTTGGCAGTCTCGAGCTCATCAAAGTGATATAATGACATGAGTGGTTGTAGCACTGAAAAAACTGAATGTGCGTCGGAAGAAGAATAGGTTGGAAGAAGAACGGGAGCATGAAGTGAAGGTGGATTCTGGGTGTCCCTGGTCCTCATGAAGGAATGATTAACAATCCATTATTTGATATTTAATGTTTAATATTGTTGGTCTCGTAATCTTTGTATTTAATTATATAACCAGTTTTTTCATTTTGTTATTCTTCCTACTCTTTTATAAGGTAATATTTGCTTGGTATGAGTCAATTGGTTCTTATATGTGGATGTTGGTACTCTGCCTTTCCCTTGATTAATTTTGGGTAAAATACAAAACTGATCCTCTAACTTTGCTTTTGTTTATTTTAGTCCTCTAACTTTCAAGTTTATTCAATTAAGGCTTTTTCATCAACTTTTGATATATGTTGTGGTTAATTTTTCAATTTTATAAATTTTTCTTCAAATTTTTTAAATTAAAAAAAAATTCAATTAATGATTGAAAAATATTTTTCAGATTTTTTTTTTCCAAAAAATTTTAATAAAAGTTAACGGAAATGTTTTAATTGAATAAATCTGAAACTTAGAGTACTAAAATGAACTAAAGCAAAGTTAGAGGATTGAAATGAAATCTTAAGAAAGTTAGGAGGTTAGTTTTGCATTTTAGCCTTAATATTATGAACCCTAGTTGGAGTTGTTTGATGAATCTAACATTTAGATATTTACCTCTTCTACTTCTGGAGGATGCTTCAAATGTGGAATTATGAACGATTCCTTCAATATTTTTCTATTGAGAATGGTATATAGAGCTGACTTTTGTAGTTGTACGGTAATACGTCCCTATATTCTATAGGGTTTTTATTTTTTATTTTTTCTTTTTTAAATTTTAAAGTAGGTATGGTCTTGCCAATTAATGATTTTGTCATTTGAGATTATACCTTTTCCTTATATTCTCTCAAGAAAGTGCCTTTGTGATTGGAATTATAACTTATTTGTTCATATAAATATCATATATTGCCATGCAGTGAGTTTGTAAAATTAAAGATTAGGTGTTAAAATACAAGCCACTCACTCTCTATTTAACAAATTAAAACTCAGGTATTTATTTATCAAACCCTACTAATCTCTCAAGACAGTGCCTTTTAGTTACAGTTTATTTATCATTTTTAATATTATTAAAATACAACAACACTGAACAAAATAAAAGAAAAGATGAGTTAAATGTAGGATGGATAATTGAGCAATGTAGTAAACTACTTTGTTTATATATATTGATTGATTAATTAATTAAAGATGGGTTTTGCCCGAGGCAACACAACGGTAATGCAAAAGTGGGCTTCAAATTCAGTTTTTATGGAAAACAAAAACACAACTTTAAGAATCAGCTGCTAGCAGTTGTACCCAAAAAAAGAAGATATACACCCAGAGTTAGGGTTTGTTTAGATTGAACTTATTTTATTGAAACTGAAAACTAAAAACACTGTTCCAATTAAAGTCATTTTTACACTAACAAAAAAACAAGTCACAGACTTCCTAGTTCCTAGTTCTCCTACTGTGAGAGCTTTCCCACTTCATCAGATTCACAACCCAATGTGAAATTTTAGCAGAACATACCAAAACTCGAATTGTGTAATTTCCTCCCTCCACATACACATACTTTACCTAATCACAAACCCAACAGCTTCCCTGTTTCAAGAACATGAACAAAACAATCAGCGTTCAAGTAGCTTTTAGAATAAACAAAGCTCAGATCTCAGACGCAGTAACAAACCCAGAAGAATGTTTTGAACCAAAGAAGATGGTCGTAGACCATATAATAATAATCTAATCACTGACTCTATTCACCATGAAATTCACATCACATCATACTCATTTACAATTGCTACAACATCATTGCAAGCTTTGGGCCCATAACAAACGGCATAATCATCCATCAAAGGAGGAAAAACTTTGAATAAAACTCAATTGCAAATTCATTTACAATTGACAAATCTTCTCTTCAAGGGAAGATCTGAATTTCAGTTTTCAAGCCAGTGCAAACTTAATAGAACTATATTTTGTATAACAGAGGCAGGGCTCAATATGTGGTTGGAGGGTGCACCATGGTCCCCTCAAACTTTATATACATACATACATACATACATACATAAATATATATATATATATATATTTATTTATTTATTTATTTTATTCGGTCAATTTTTCCAAAAAAGTTTATAGACAAACCCCCAAATATTCAAATACTTCTTATAAGCCATAAGATAAACCAGGATTGCGGATAGAAGCCAATACCAGAAAGCCTTTTGAAGCTCCTCATTCTTGGGATCCAGCTCTAATGCCTCATTAAACAAATATGCAGATTTCACAAAATCCTGCAACATTGTAAAATGATAATCATCAGATCATGAAATATCAATTTTGAGTAGGATAAACTTGGAATTAACAAAAAAGAAAATATTCACATACTTTTAATAACTTGTATGCTACACCTTCCCTGTAGTATGTGTACGTTTTTAGACCCCTTAAACACAAACAGATTAACTTAGTTATTTAGCTAAGTGATTAACTTAGGTAAATTATTCAAATCTAGGTTAATACAAGTAAATCATATCATGTAAATAATGCGGAAAATAAAGAACACAACGATATGATAACCTAGGAAAACCAAACCGGTAAAAAACTTGGGGAAGATTTAACCTAGCTATCCTCAAGGTAAAATAGATCCACTATGAAAGAATTGAAGTTTTACAATATCGACTTAGATCACAAACATCCTATTGCTACCTCGAGTAGAAAACTTATTACCACGATCACGTGACAGCTCCGAGTCCACGGACTACTTCTTTCTTGGATTTACAGCAACCACAAGTACTCTCAACATCAATCTTGATCTTGATAACCCTAAGTGTGTATGAAGGCAAATACCTCTAGATCTCACAAGAGATTCACACACACAACATAAACAACAACATAAAAATGTGGCTAGAGTTTTTCCTTTTATACTTAAGGCAAAACATAAAACCCTACACGTCATATGAGCTTGGGTTGAGTTGGAAAATTCTGCAGAAAATCAATCTGCACGAACTTCAATCGATCGAGTCTAATTTTCGATCGATTGAGCCTTGCAAAAAGTGAATAGTAATTTTCTGCAATTACTCAATTCCAATTTCACAATAAACATACTTTGAGTAGCTTAATTCTAGACTCTAAGTTTTGATCATGGTTTGCCAACATTACACATTGAAATTCTAATACATTTAGATCCTAAATCCTTAGAACCTAACAGTATGCCTTTGGCCAGTCCAGCCTTAATGCAATACAAGCCTCAGCATCAGATAAAGCACGACTTTCTTCATTCAAGCGAGCCTAACACAAACTTCAGTTCGATAACACAGTAGCATCAAAGGGATCTGCGTTTATTGCCTACAATTTTCCAAGAGATCAGTTGGAAATCTATTATTTTATTGTTTCCCTTTAAATTAAGTACAAGTCTCTGCTCACCTCTGTATACCAACAAATCGCACCAAGATAATCCTTTCTCTTAAAAGCATTTTCTCCCTTGGATTTTAAGGTCAAAAAGTTCTCCTTTAACTTTTGGTTCATCTACAAGAAATCAAGTGAAAGTCAAGAAAAAAAAAATTGGACATAAAAGTTTAGTATAGGAGTCGAGCAATGCACATGATAATTTTAACTGATTTTGATTGCCTATGGCCAATTAGACTTTACCCTCATAATAGCCTATTCAACCAAAGATCTTATATAGACCATTGTAATAATCACATTACACCCAAAAAAAAAAAGAAAAAAAAAGAAGACAACATAAATAACTACAGTGAAGGCATCCAAATGAGAATTCTACAAGGTGTGTTTTTTATCTAATCATACAAGATTTTGTACATCCTACAGCAAATGAGAATTCTACAAGATGTATTTGTTAGAAACACGAGATGCTAATTGAACTACTAGGTTCTTGGCCATTAGAAAGAAATTTGAATGATATTAAGCAATTTCTGCATTAGAGATCCCATCAAATGAACAAATCAAAACACTTATATTGACAATTTAAGGGAGCAAAAAAATTGCACTTGGCGACCATAATGGTAGAGCCACAATAACTACAATTGCTTATATATATTGACATGGAAGTTCTAGGTCCCCAGGAAAAGCAATAGCCAAATGCAAATGGAAATGCATTAGATAGAAAGATAATAAAGCATATCCAGTTTCTAGTTAAACTTTTGTCCCAAACCTATCATCCTTCCAGCCAAGTTATTTTATGCAAACTAATAGTTTTTGAATTCTTTTTCTTATACTCATGCAAATTAACAAGTGAATATACTAAAGAGTTGTGGATGTAAATTTTTTTTATTGGTAAGTTACAATACACACCCAGTGGGTTGTGAACCACTGAATTTATTTACTGGCATCCATCCTGTGTCTCTAAATTTCTTATAGCATTCATTTAGGGATTTTGAGTCTTAACCCTTTTTCTGTGGGTTTTGTTTGATTTGTTTCTGATTTTTGTGGATTTGTATCTGTTATAAAATTCTTCTATGAGCTGGGAATTCCAGGAGCTGCTTGTATGAGTCAGTGATACAAGTTTTTTAAGCTGTAGCTATAAAAATATTAAAAATACAGACTTTGACATTTTTTTTTTCTTTTATTTGACCAAGACATTATCAAAATATTAAGATTGAAAGTGGTACTAAATTTTTGTTTAAAAAAAAAAAAATGTTTTTGCCCTTTGTGTGTTACTTTGTTTAGGCTGTATCAGTTGTATAATTGTGTTGCTGGAAATGGTGATTAAATTACTAGAATGAGTTAGAACTTAGAAATGGTCCAATGTACTTTGCACCTTCAGTTTTGAAGTATCAATTTTATCCCTTGGTCAATCAATCGTAATTGTAAGGAAAATGAGATATTCTAAGGAAAATGATAAATTGACACATATAATAGTTGGATCTCCTTCAAAGATGTTAGTTCTTAGGGCTCGTTTGGTAAGAAATTTTTAGTAACGTTGTTTAAGTTTTGTGAAAATACGTGTGGGTGAAAAAGTATGTGAAAATACGTGTTGTGGTGTTTAAACAACAGTTTTCGTTGTTTAAACACCGTTACTAAACGGGACCTAAAAGTCCTAGTTTTTGTGTGTGTGTTTTAAATTTCACAACCTAATTCAAGCTGGACTTATGTAGGCTGTTTTTATTTCTTTCATTTGTTTGATTGATACTTGCAAAATATATGCTTTTGAGTATGTTATACATCTTCATCTCAACTTGTAAATTGTGATCACATAGATTCTGTTTGATCCACATGAGCTTGGAGTCTTGCAAACCTGCTTGACACTAGCAACTATTTGGTACCCGCTTCTAAATAACAGTTTTTAGTGTTTAAACAACAATAACACTTCTGACACCTATTGCTATAGAAATTTTCTATAGCATTCAAACACGTATTTCCACAACACTGAAAACTGAATAACAATACTTAAACACTACTATCAAACGGGCCTTAAAGTCTTTGGTCGCTATGTTAAGAATTCTATATTTAATGGTAGAGTACATATTTCTTTTATATTAAACAATTTGGGTTTGGATTAGGGTTCTTTCTTTCCATTAACTTGGAAATCAATCTCTTAATATTTTCATCATAATGTTATACACACACAAATTGAATCCGCCTAAGATCTGGGGCTTTAGTTTGTGTGTATCTTAATTCACGTTGGCATTATAAAATATCAAATAAGATTCTACAGATTGATTTGAACACTGAAAGTAGTTATGGATATGTTGTAAGATTTTAGAAGAAAAAAGTATTTGCCGGTTAACCTCTGAGAACTTGATTGCTCATTTTACACTTACTAGCATGCATTTTTTTGGGTTTTGCTAATTGTTTTTTATTCTCAATATTTTTTTTTTTGGTTGAATATATATATATATATATTTTTAATTTGAGACAGGTATTGAATATTCAAATATGTTTAACTGTTTTATCAATATATATACGTGTGTGTGTTAATTGTTAGTTGTGATCTCTTCTCTCTCAGAGAGCTGAAATTGTTCAATGGGTAGTTCAAGGAGGAGAAAAGGTAGTGGATGATCCTGTGAAACAAAATATGCACTTTACATTTTTTACACTTTTAGATAGACAGTGAAGCCAATCATCAACCAAAGCTGGAATGTTCAAGGACAAGGTGGATGCCATCCATTTACAAGATATTTGCGGACTTGGTTGTTAAGCATATACAACTTGTGAAAGAGCAAATTACTTTTAGTTGTTATAAAGTATTAGTTGTTGGAAAAATGTATTTATAGTGGTATAGATTCTAATGTGATATTATAGAGTTTTTAGCCAAAAAGAAGTTATTGGCGAAACTTAATTCATTCATGCGTGGACTTCATCTGTGTGTTAAAAGTTAAAACTATGAACTTTCCATTGAAACTATTGATTTTTGGTTTATAGTATATCTTCAAATGCTACTATAGGGGATTTACTGAGATGTTGGCAGTTTAAACAAAAATAAAAAATAAAAAATAAAAAAAACTAGTAGAAGTCAAGTCCACAAAATTTGAGTTCCAATGGGATAAAAATAAAATATATATATATATATATATATATAAATCAGTAGAACATCACATATGACTGATTATGAGTTAGTGATTTAGTGAATTGTATTTTTTTTTAATGAATGGGAGATTGAATTTTTATCTTTCATATAAAGATTTAGTGAATTGTATTTTTTTTTTGTTTTTTTTTTTTAAATGAATGGGAGATTGAATTTTTTTTTTTTTTTTTTTGGGTGATCACAAGTGTATGTGTTGTGTGCAAGCATGTATTGAACTTTAGTGTTGAGGCACTCATTCTTTTTAAGTTTCATAGTTGACAATTAGGTTTGTGACAAGAATTTGAAAATAAATTTGCAAGACACAACCATTATACTTTGAAAAAATAAAAATAAAATGTTCCACTTATTGTTAATCATATTTCACTAGTTCAAAGTTCAAACACCTACTAGCAAATGGATTGCACAGTTTGACTAAAAGAGAAAGATTTTATTAGGAGATGGAAACACTACAAGAACGGATTTCTTTGACTTGCAAACTATTAAATAATATCTAATTTTCCTACTTTGACCCTTTGATGATTCAATGCCAAACTTGTTGAGTAGTCTTACACTCTCAACAAGGGTATTCTGGAAATTTACAAAGGGAATCAAAGGTATTTTGGTCATTTTATTGCTCTAAGGGTATTTTGGTCATTTTTTAGTCTTCATGGTTATTTTGGTAATTTTATTTTTTTATTTTTTTAGGATCATTTTGGTCATTTTTTAGGTTTTAGGGTCATTTGGTCATTTTTTAGATTCTAAGGGTAATTTGATCATTGTTTGCGCCCACAATCATTTTTTAGATTCTAAGGGTATTTCGGTAATTGTCAAGGGTTTTAGGGGTATTTTGGCCATTTTCAAGTTTTATGAGGTATTTTGGTCACTTTATATGTTTCACAGAAATTTCAAAAATTTTAAGGTTTTAGGGTCATTTGGTCATTTTTAAGGTTTTATGGGTATTTTGGTAATTTTTTAGATTTCAAGTGCATTACGGTCGTTTTTTAGGTTATAAGGGTATTTCAATAACTTTTTAGGTTACTAAGTCATTTTTAAGGTTTTAGGGTCATTTAGGTCATTTTTTAGGTTCTAAAGGTATTTCAATCATTTTCTAGATTGTAGGGTCATTTCGGTCATTTTCTTTAGGTTTAAAGAGTATTTCGGTCATTTTTTTAGGTTTTAAGGGTATCCTAGTAATTTTTGAGAGTTTTAGGGGTATTTTGGATATTTTTAAGTTTTAGGGAGTATTTTGGTAATTTTATTATATTTAAGGGTATTTCGGCAGTTTTAAAGGTTTTAGGGGTATTTTTGTTATATATATTCGTCAATTATTAGGTAAGTCGGTGGGGTTGGGTTGGATTGGCTACGATCATATGTGATGTCAGTACTACTTCAAGTGAAAATGGAACCATCAAATGTGAGAAAAAAAAAAAAGGGAACCATTGAATGTGATAAGAGTACGGTCACATGTGATGTTAGTATTGCCCAATATAACAATGGAACTGTCAAATGTGAAAAAAAAATAATGGTCTTACCAAATGTAATAAAAGTATGGTTAGATGTTATGTTAATACTGCTCAATGTGACGATAGAACTATCAAATGTGAGAAAAAAAAAAAAAATGAGAGTACCACCGAATGTGACAAATGTAAGGTTAGATGTGATATTGGTATTGCCCAATGTGACAATGAAACTATCAAATGTGAGAAAAAAATAATTTTACCACCAAATGTGATAAAAATACGGTAAAAAATGATGTTAGTACTGCTTAACATGACAATGAAATTGTTAAATGTAAGAAAAAAAATTATGTACCACTAAATATGATAAAAGTACGGTCAGAAGTGATGTTGGTACTACCTAATGTGACGATGAAACTGTCAAATGTGGAGAAAAAAATAATGGTACCATCAAATGTGACAAAAGTACGGTTAGAAGTGATGTTAGTATTGCCCAATGTGATAATGGAACTGTCAAATGTGAAAAAAAAAAGGTACTATTGAATGTGACAAAAGTACAGTTAGATATGATTTTGGTACTGCCTAATGTGACAATAGAACTATCAAATGTGAGAAAAAAAATAAAGGAACCACCGAATGCGACAATAATACAATCACATGTAATGTTGATACCGCACAATGTGACAATAGAACCGTTAAATGTGAGAGAAAAAAATCACAAAATGTGACAAAAGTACTGTCGAATGTTATATTGGTACTGATGAATGTGACAATAGAACCATCAAATGTGAGAAAAAAAAAAAAGGGAACCATCAAATGTGATAAAAGAATAGTCACATGTGATGTTGATACTACATAATGTGAGGATGGAATCGTCAAATATGAGGAAAAAAAAGGGAACCACTAAATGTGATAAAAGTACTGTCAAATGTGATGTTGGAACTGTACAATGTGAGGATGAAATCGTCAAATGTGAGAAAAAATAAGGGAACTACCACATGTAATAAAAGAACAGTCACATGTGATGTTTGAACTGCACAATGTGAGGATAAAATCGTCAAATGTAATGTTTTTTTAAATTTGGTATAACAAGTTACCTACTAGTGGGTACTATATCTTTTTTTTTTTTTTTGGGTTACCATAGAATTAAACTAAGTAAAAGAAGAGGAACAAGGTTTTGAAGTTTGTATAACTATAAAATGTATAATAATTAGTTTATGGCTAAAACACTATTTTAGTCCCTAAGTTTTGGGACTACGGTCAATTTGATCCCTATATTTTAGTAGCAGTCAATTTGGTTCATGTTATTTTCAACTTTTAGTCAATTTAGTCCCTACCATTAACTCACTAATGGAAAATACTTACGTGGCAAACGGTCTGCCTTGTTGGCGCACATGTGGCTAACATAATAAAATAAAATCAATTAATTAAATATTATAAAAGCCACATCAGTATTTTAATAATAAAAGAAATCCATGTCAGACAAAAAAATTCTGAAAAGATTAATTAAAAGAAAAAAATAAAGAAAATGAATTTTTAAAAGAATCCTCACTTTCTTTTATTTTCTTTAGAATTCTTGCACTTTCTTATTTTCCAAACACAATATACCCAGCAACACCACAATATGAAATCAAATCCCAATACTGAGTGTATAGCCAAAAAAATCCCACAATATGAAAGTGAGGACTCTTTCAGTTGAAGGAAACAAAAAATTTGAAGTTCAATGGAATATGATAAGGAAAGAGACATAAATGCTTCTCTTCTGCATCAGTTGTCCATGGTTTATCCTGACTACCCCCCCTGTGACTACTGTTGCATCTTTTTTGGGTGGCTTTCAGTTTTCTAGCAAAGCGAGTATCAACGAATTTCTGATATTTTTGATGAATACAAATTTTGACATTTGATTCTTGTTCTCACAAGAGTGCTTGATTGGTGGCAGTGAAAACAAGCTTTCCGGGTGCTGGTAATCTGCAAATACTGAAATATCAAAATATGGGCATTGGGATTTTTTTGGCTAAACACTCGATATTGGGATTTGATTTCATATTGTGGTGTTGCTGAGTGTTGGGTGTTGCTGGGTATATTGTGTTTGGAAAATAAGAAAGTGCAAGAATTCTAAAGAAAATAAAAGAAAGTGAGGATTCTTTTAAAAATTCATTTTCTTTATTTTTTTCTTTTAAATAATCTTTTTAGAATTTTTTTGTTTGACATGGATTTCTTTTATTATTAAGATGCTGATGTGGCTTTTATAATATTTAATTAATTAATTTTATTTTATTATGTTAGCCACATGTGTGCCAACAAAGCAGACTTCTGTTAGTGAGTTAACAGTAGAGACTAAATTAACTACAAGTTGAAGATAATAGGTGTCGGGGGCAGTTTTTGTGCGCGTAGCCACGTGCCTTTGGAAGTGTGACTTTGCTAGGCCCGAATTTGTTTTGGGGAGGTCAACCCGGCACTCGACATTGGGCCACATAGACCAATGGCTACCGGTGTATTTTTAAGCCTACAAAATAGATAAAACCCAAAGTCTTAGAATCATGATAATGGTTAAAATAAATAAATAATATGCTTAGCATGATAGCTTTGATTAAATGGTGAGTTGATACGTTATTATTATGTTTATTAAGTTATATTCAATATTAGAAAGTGTTTAATTAGATGTCCAATGTCCAACAATGGAATGAGTCCAATAGTCCATGCTTAGTTGCAGTTCATGGTTCATGTTCAACATAATAAGGTATGTCCGGTAATGGTCCATGTCCAAATAATATATGTCCAAGGGTGGTTCATGTCCAAATAATATGTGTCCAACAATGGTTTATGTCCAAGTAATATATGTTCATTGGTGGTATATCAATTTATTAATATGTATGTTTATTATTAGTGAGACCATGTTTATTAAATGGTGAGATAATGGTAAAATGATAATGAGTTAACATACACTCAATAATGTAATTTCAAAGATGGAGAAAACATTGACTTATCTTTTATGTTTCTGACTCCAACCGTGTAGCATCACTTTGTTATTCATGTGATTTGTGGCTCCAGCCGTATAATGTTGGTGAGCTTCATAGTTTGTGGCTCTAGCCTTATAGTGTTAATGAGCTAATAAGATTCTAGCAGTATAATGACATTAGTTGAGTGGTATAATAATGAACAAAATATACTTGATAATATAAGTTTGAAGGTAAAATATAATGATTTATCTTCATAGTTTGGAGCTCCAGCCGTAAGACAGCAGTGGACTTAGACATTTCAGCAACGTGATAGAATGAGTCCAGCGGTACAATATGATATTATGAGTCCTTCCATGGTGACTTCATGATTGAAGGGAAAAAATGAGTGCAACTGGAGGGAGAGAGAATATGTCCAGCCGTGTGCATAGGTTGGTTAAGTTTATCCCCTTTCATCATACACTTAAATGACTTTCCCCATGTAATACTATTTTAGTTTTTAGTCAAATATGAGTGATATTGCCTTCCATAAGAAGGACTTTTGATTTTATAAGTTTTTGTCTTTCATAAGAAAGGGCTTTTAGTAATAAGTTCTTGGAAGAGTGTTTGATATATTTTAAGATATGTGGAGATGGTAAGGAATATGTATATATTGTGAGATATGGTGTTTGTAATATGTATGAGAATTATATGTAAATACTTTGTTGGACATGGATCTTGTATATGTATACTTTGTGAGACATGGAGCTTAAAGATATATGAGAAGTATATATGGGTATTTTGTGAGGAATGTGTTTTGTAAAATAAATAGAAGTATGAGATAGATAAATGAAGGTTAAATGTAGTAAAGGCTGCTGCTGGGATTGTTTTTTGTATCATGACATTGGTTATGCTGCTTTCTAAGGAGGATTTTGTATGAGAAATAAATAATGAGATGGAGATGTGTTTTGGACAGCAAAAATGATGAAGTTTCAGAGTATTGAAGTGTGGGAAAGATGGGTAATGGATAATGGTATGTTGTAACATGTGTGTTGTGTTGTTATCTATGAAGAGAGACTTTGTAAAAGAGATGGGGAAGTGTGAAAATGTGTATTTTGCAGCAAAATAAGTGAAGTTTCTGCATAAGAGGGTGAGAGAGGGATGAATCTGAGAGAGAGGATCAGAGAGGAGGAGATCAGAGAGGGGGGGTCCCTTGGTGTGTGACTTGATCCTCTTTTTATAGAGCCAAGCTATATAACTAGATCAGAACTAGTTGAAGGGAAACTTAGCAAATCAGGAAAAAATTTTGACAAAGTAAGTGGTCTTTTGTTTTTTGGCCAAAAGAAGAAAGTTTGAGACTTAATGGTTGAAGTTATAACTGTAACAGCTGTCAATCACAGCTGTTACAGTTGGATGATGTCATCCGAATGACATCATTTGCTTGGAGGAAAGTATATGACATTAAATTCATGATTTGACTAAAGATGATGAGATAAGCTTTATGAGATTTTTCTGGTACCACAGCTGAAGCTACTGCAGAATGTGCTGGAACTGTTTCAGCTTCTGCAGAAGGTGTTTCTACTTTTGCTGGAGCTGTCTGCAGCTTAGCTGGAGCTGTTACAGCTTCTGCAGAAGCTATTTGTAGCTTCCGCTGGAGCTGTTTCAGCTTCTGCAGAAGTGGTTACAACTTCCGCTGGAGCCGTTTTTGGTGTTTTCGGCTAAGTTTTCTCTTTTGAAAAATATATTTGATGAAGTTTTAGAGATATAATAATGGTCTTTTTGTATTTTAACCAAATTTTGGAGAGTAAGGAGAATATTTTAATGCTAGATACGAGACAATATATATTTAGCCATGTGCTTGGAATTGATTTAGATGATAATAATATAATTGATATGAAATACTATAATTACATTTTTAAACTTATATTATATGATGAACATTAATTTTTATGTAAAGAGTATGGAGAGTTTTATCATTTTAAGTGTTATGTGATATGAGAAGCTTATCCAAATGTTACCTATTTGCACACTAACCTGTCAGAGTTCAGGAAATTGGGGAAGACATGCCAAGCAACATGCTTTTCTTTATCAACTTTGAACCACTGGAGCTTTATTGAACATACTTCTTGGCCCTTTAAACCACAACTCCCAAAATTCTCCCGATGAGACTCATGAGCTTGGATCATGAGCCAAAAATGAGATGATGTGCCATGAGCTTGAACCATGGGCTTTGATGCCTTTTTGTGTAAATATGGGCTCTTTTGGGCTTTAAAAGAGGTTTTTCCAAAATCCATGATAATGTTGATATGGTGCGGATCGCCAATGAAATGAAGCCATGTGGTGTTAAAAAATTTGTCCTCAACAACAGGGACCAAATTGACTCTACTAAAATGTAGGGACCAAATTGACCGAAACCCCAAAATGTAAGGACTAAAATGGTGTTTTCGCCTTAGTTTATTAAAATAGCAAATCCTTTAGAGTAGAGGAACAAGTTTTTGAAGTGTGTATAACTATAAACCGTATAATAATTAGTTTATTAAAATAGCAAATCCTTTAGAACACATGGAGGATAAGGAAAAATCAACAAATTCCGTAGCCATGTAATGCATATTCAGAATTCCAGTCTTGTATGTTTGTGGCTGTGGGGTTTGAGTTTTAATTAATACTTGTAATTACCAGCACGACAAGATATCACACACACACACACACACACACACACACACACACACACACACACATGTGACATGCCCATTGAATTTGCAAATACTCCATTTTAAACTGGGTTTTGTGAAATATGTTTGGCTTACCTCCAGTACTTTTTAAAAAAGAATCTCCTTTTTGTTTTAATAAGAGATTTGCCACATCACTCACTAACTAAATAAAAGAGGAATTAAAACTCAAAATACTGGAGGTAAGTCAAACCATTGTAAAACATAGAGACTGAGACAATCACACACTATTTCAAACCTCACACACAAGAGGAGTCCAAATCTTATGTCTCATCAATTGTGCTCCACTTCATGCTCCACCAATAAAACTTGGACTCCACACAAGAGTGGCATTAGTCATCATCTCATGGGAATTGTGTTGGGAAAAATCTTTAATGAACCCATCTCATGAAATCAATCTTTCACTTATATATGAGAATGGCGTCAATAAAACATTAACCTTATGAGACCGTCTTAAGAGATACTCTGTTGGCATTTCAAAACCCCTTCCCCCTCCCTTCCCTGCATTCGCTCTCTGCCGAAACTCAAAAGCAAAATATACTAAATAAAATTAAAAGATACTACTTCACTTATTAGATTTTATTTTTATTATTATAATATAAATAAATAATATAACATTTCATCCATATCTACTACTCTATATATATATATATATATATATATACACACACACAGAGGTATTGTGCATATCAGATTCCTTCAGCCATTCAAAATAGTAAGTTAGGCACGTTTTCAAACAATTAAGAAAACTAACATCTCGAGTTTTAGAAACTCGAGATCCATATTATAACTCGAGTCCAAAAGACTCGAGTCGCGAGTGTGAAAATGCCACATAGATCTCGAGTCTTTAAAACTCGATTTCCATGAAAAAAATTTAACCTATAGTGGCGTTTTTAAGCCTTACAGTGACGTTTTAAAGCCCTATAGCGGCGTTTTTCTGTAAAAATTTTTTTATAAGTGCAGGTTTAGGGGGTCCTATAGTGGCGTTTTTAAGCCCTATAGTGACGTTTTAAAGACCTATAGCGGCGTTTTTTCTCAATTAATGGAAATCGAGTTTTTAAAACTCGATTTTCAGCCTGATTTTTTTCCCACTTCAACTTAATCCACTTACAAATCGAGACTTAAAAACTCGAGTTTTATCTTGGAACTCGAGTTTTAAACACTCGAGATGCTAGTTTTCAAAATTGTTTTGAAACGTGACAATTAACTAAATTTTTTAATATTTATTGTTATTTAGAAAAAAAATTCCACACACACATATACATGTCACTATTCTCTATACATGACTTCTTTTTTTTTTTTTTTTTTTTGATAGCCTCTATACATGACTTTCGGTGGTGCTTTTGGTCTTCCAAGTTCCAACCTTCTTTAATTTGTGTACAACTACTACCTCTTCCTTCTCTTTCTCCGTACGCCATTCTATTTTCACTTTACATTTCTTTCCTCTTCTTCTTGGAGGAATCTCTAATTGTTATCCATCACAATTTTGTTTTCTAGGTGAGAAAACTTCCACCTTGTTTTTATTTTTTGATTTTTTACTTCTACTCTTAATCTTCATTGTTACTGGATGTGTTTGATTTGATTCTTGCTGCACTCGTTTCAATTGTTAACAACTCTTCTATGTACTTATGTTCTGTTCTCATAGCATTATATCTTTTTATGCCCATTCAATTTGCATATAATAGTGTATTTCGTTTTCTTCATAATCTTTTTTTTTTTTTTCATTCATGCCAGAAAAGGTGGGACCAAAATCATCTTCTTCTTTTTTTTAAGTTACTTGTGAAAATTATTCACTAAGTGTACAACTTTCACTCCCTCTTGGTTGGATTAGGAAGCTGGAGGGTTGGTGGTGCTTTTCGATTTGATGGGAATTTATACTTACTTATATCTAAAGCTCTTTTTTTGATTAATATACTCGCACCATAACAAAATACTTTTATGTTATATAATAATACTAGGTGATTGCATTTCCTATTTCTAAGACTGCATTTTACTTGCCATTTCATTTTATCTTTTTTAAAATAAAAAAAAATAAAAAAAATTTATTCATCATGATGATGGAAATGGTATAATTTTTCATTTATAAATTTTCTAGGTTAGCTGGATAAGCCTTTAATTTCGTCAAAGTGGAGCCTTTCAATTTTGTGAAAGAAGACATTGTGTTGAAATAATGACAGTTGGCTCCTTGAGGTAGTCTGCAAGGATTTTTTTGGCTTTGTGCTTCTGATTGCATTCAGTTGTGACCTGTGAAAGATGAATATTGCTTCTGATCTTGTTGCTTTCTTATTATTCTCAATATTTTTCCCCTTTTGGAAGATATTTGTTAATAACCATATTCAACCAAATCATTGCATTCGTTTTCCTTCATCTGCTTGCATTTTATTAAACCTTCTCCATCACTTGCTTTTTAAAAGATAGATTTCTTTCTGGAAGTTTTTAGAATAATTTTTTTCTGAGTAAGATGTTTCTCCTATTGACGTCCATTCCTTTATGACTTGTAGAATATATATGGGCTAAGTTGAGTATTTCATGGGAGGTGTAGACGACAATGAACCCCCGTTGAAACGTCCAAAAGTTCCCTTGGGAGATTCAAATAGCTTCTCAGGAGACTCATTTCTTACACAGTCTGCTGCTTGCTCTTTGGGAGACTTGATGGCTAGGCCTCTACCCTCCCAAGGGGATGAAGAAGCGGTTGGTTCAAAAGGAGTCATCAAAAGATCTGAATTCATCAAAATTATAACTAGAGCATTATATTCACTTGGATATGATAAGAGTGGGGCCCTTTTAGAGGAAGAATCAGGAATACCATTGCACACTTCAGTGGTTAATTTGCTTATGCAGCAAGTGAGGGATGGAAAATGGAATGAATCTGTGGCCACACTGCATACAATTGGGGGTTTAGATGAAACAACTGTAAAATCAGCATCTTTCCTGATGTTGGAGCAGAAGTTCCTTGAACTTCTGAGAATTGATGAAGTGACTGATGCTTTAGATACTCTTGGGAATGAAATTGTCCCTCTTTGTGTCAATGTGAGCCGAATTCATGAGCTTACTGCCTGCATTGTCTCTCCTTCATGGAGTGCAATTCTTGGGCTTTCCAGCCATGATACTGATGTTGCAAAGTCACGGTCAAAGATTTTGGAGAAACTACAGAGGTTATTTCCTGCAGCAGTCATGATACCTGAAAAAAGGTTAGAACATCTAGTCGAGCAAACTCTTGATGTGCAACGAGATGCTTGTGTGTTTCACAACACTCTGGATGGTGATTTGTCTTTGTATTCGGATCATCATTGTGGGAGAAGGCAGATTCCTTCTCAAACATTACAGGTTAGAGTGCCTCTGGATATGTGGATCTTTCTTCTATGAGTGTGTGTGTATTTTTTACTCCCTTGGATGTTTCACTGGCCAACAAACAATATAACTCTTAGGCATTATTTGTTGAGCATATGAAAGATAATGCAGTTTTTGATTTGTTGAGATGGTTTATTTATCTAAAGCGGCAGGAGACATGAATGAACTTTTGATTTGTTTTCCCCAACTATATCATGTGGCATCTCTAGAATGAAAACTGTTCTTGCCTGTATTCAGAATTGCTGGTATTTTTTAATTTTTAAAATGTTAGTAAGTAGGTTGGAGAAGGGTAGCTTTTTAATGACTTTTGTGTTGCATTAGCGTGGAGCTAACTGCTATTACTGTAGCTTTTCATGTCTGACAAAATGTCATGACAGTGGAGCCTATAACATCCACTGAGGCATGTTGGATTTTGACACCACCTTAGCCCAGCAACATGGCATGAGATATTGGAAAATGAAATTTTAATTGACTTTGTTGGCATTGTTACTTACATGTAGAACAATTTAAATTGTTGGCTATATAATAATTTTTTTTTATGAGAGTAAATAATGTAATGATTTTGAATTTTGGTAGTGAAGGTCCATTGGTTTTCATTTTACGTGCCCAAATTTTTTTGAAGATACTGGAACATGTATGGGAGTCGGATGAAATTACACAAGTATAATTTATTGCTATTTTGCAAAATTTTGTCTAAAAAATTGAATAATTTGATATTATTTAGTAAGCAATGACATTCTTTATTTCTTTTTTCTTTTTTAATGAAACCTGAAATGTCAGCCGCAGTCTCTCAAAAAGTTTGCTGTAAATAAAGGTCCTTAGTATTTTTTTGAGATACCTTCAACATACTTACAGCAACCTTTATGAGACTGAATGTCCTTAGTTTTTAGTTGTGCTCATATTTGGAATACTGAACATCCTTGATTTTAATTGTTTTCAAATTTTCTTCAGCATACTAATACAATTATCATTTTCTGTTTTTGATACTGTTATCTTGATAAAATCATATTATCCCCTTATCTTGCATGTTTGTGTCAATTTTAATTTCCTTTGTTAGGTTGTTAGTGCCCGTTTGTTTCGGCTTTTTGAGCCCAAAAAGCGCGTTTTGAAAAACGCTCAACCAATTTTTGCGTTTGGTAAACTCAAAACGCAACTTTTTTATAAAAGTTGCGTTTTGAGCATTGAGAAAAAACGGAGAACAAACGCGGAAGGATTATGGACCCTCAGGGGTCCATAAATGAAAACGTGCATAGCGCGTTTTGTATATTACCGTTGCAAATGCGAAAATTACCGAAATACCCATCAGTCTCTCACGCCCTCATCTCTCATCTGTGTCTTTTTTCTTCGTCTTCTTCCTCTTCGTCTTCCTCTGCTTCTTCACCGGTCTACCCCCACAATCAACAAAACCCATTTCAACCTTTGATATTCCGAACACAGAATCAACAAAACCAAACCAAAAATAACTCAAAATCAACACAAAAACAACTTAAAATAAACTCAAATCTGGAAAACCCATCCCAAACCCAACTCAAAATCAACCCAAAATCCATAGAAAAAAAAAAACCCAAAATCCCAAAATCCTTATCTTCAGCTTCAATCATCTTCATCTTCATCATCATCATCATCATCATCATCATCTTCTTCTCTGGAGTGTGAAAAAAAAAAGAATAAAGGATGAGTTCTGGCGTTGGTGACGATGGTTCCGATGTGTTCCGATTTGAAGTGCTAAGAGGAAAAAAAAAAAAAAAGAGAAAGAAAAGGAGAGAACCTTGTCGAGGTTGTCAATCTGGGAGGAGATGAGAGAGAGGACGCGAGGTCTCTTCACAATGCTTTGGAGGTGACGGAGCTCCTCCAAGTCTAGCGCCACTTCGTCCGCCATTTTCACTTTTGCTTCTCTAGCTAAACAAAACCAAAATTATTATTTTTACACTATCAAGTATCAACCGCGAGAGAGAGACAGTCTAGAGAGACCGTTTGAAGTGCTAAGAGGCAAAAAAAAAAAGAAAAGAAAGAGAGCTGGAATGTTCTGGACTGAGAAGATGGTAGAGGAAAGAAGGAAAAAGGAAAAGAAAAGAGTGTGGTTGGTTACGTGGGTGGATGAGAAAAAAAGAGGAGAAAAAAAAAAAGAAAAAAAAAAGGAAGTAGAGCCACGTGTGTGGAGAGAAAAAAAAGGGAGAAAAAAGAAATTATATCATAATATTTTCACAATATTTTTACAATAAATTTTAAGGTAGGCTATTATTAGCTAATATTGGAGAGAAAAAAATAATTTTTTTAGAAAGAGAAAAAAATAATTTTAATAGTATGTTAAAATTAAAATTACTATCAATTTTTATCACAATATTTTTACAATACTTTCACAATAAATCTTAAGTGGTAGATTATTATTAGCTAATATTGGTAAGAAAAAAATAATTTTTTTAGAAAGAGAAAAATTGATTTAAGTATGATGAAGTAATTGATTTAAGTATGAAACAAACTCACATAAAAAAAAAATTTGAAATAAATTTCCTTATATATACATTGTCATTTTTTGTCATTTACCCCTCAAAAAGCCACTTTTATCAGCTTTTACCAAACACTCAGCTTTTTCATTATGCACTTTTTAACAGCTTTTACCAAACACTCAGCTTTTTGAAACTCCACTTTTTACATTATGCACTTTTACAAAACTCCACTTTTTCATTATGCACTTTTTCAAAAAGCTGAACCAAACTCACCCTTAATCATAATCCCATTGTAAATCATCACTACCTGGGCATTGCCATTGCAGCCATCATCACTGTGCTTGTTACGCTTATCAGTATCGGCTTATATGACTTGATGAATTTAAGCTGCCTATGCAATCTATTTGTGATTTTGTCTTGTGTGCCTGAAATGGACTGCAAATTTGCTGTTATGAGTTCTTCACCAATTACTTGGGTGAGTCAATTTGAAAATTTTGCTTGTTGAATTTAACAGGTACTGCAAGCACATACAGATGAAGTTTGGTTTTTGGAATTTTCACATAATGGGAAATACCTCGCTTCATCATCAAAAGATCAATCAGCAATTATATGGGAGGTAACTTTATGATTTTCTTAATGAATATTGGCTTTTAACCATTGACACAGAATAAATGAACCTTTTTCTTTATAATTAAATAACTGAACCGTTTAATCTCTCAGGCTTTCTCTCCCTCTCTAATTTGTTGTTAGTTGCATCAAGTATCAGCATTCAGGCCTATCTCTTTGAATTGGTTAGGGATGATCTTACTAGATTGGTTCAAGATGAAGTCCTTTGCTATATGCTTTTTGCAAATGATAGTTTTAGTGGATGAAACTATACCTAGAATTAATGTCAAGTTAGAAATTTGGAGAGGCCTTTCAGCTAAGTAGGACTAAAACAAAGTACATGGAATGTAAATTTAATAAAAGTAGAAACAAAGATGAAGTGATTGTAAGACTTGATGATCAAGAGAAACCAAAGAGTGTGTGCTTTTGATATCTTGGATCAATTGTTCATAAAGATGGAGAGATTATGATGAATTATAGGTTAAGAGCATGGTAGATGAATGGAGAAGCGCATTAGGAGTATTGTATGATTATAAATATACCAATTAATTTAAAAAGAAAATTTTAGAAGACTGACGACTAATTCTGCTTTATGGTACTGAATTTTGGTTTATTAAGAAGCTAATTTGCTTATAAAATGTGTGTAATTGAAATAAAAATGTTAAAATGGATAAGTGGAAATACAAGATAGGATTTGAAATAAATAAATTCACAAGACGGGTGACCCCTAGTGATTAAAAGATAAGGGAGGGTTGCTTGAGATGGTTTGGTAAGTTACAGAGGAGAGCGATTAATGCAGTGAGGAAAAGTGAGTTGATTTAAGTTGAAGGACAAAAAAAGTAGGAAATACCTAAAGTAAAACTTGTAGAAGTACTAACAAAGGACTTGTCAATTAAGAATGTGACAAAGAGTATGGTTAAAGAGTATGGTTTGGATAGGATAGAATGATGGGGAAATTAAACTTTACCCCTCTAAACTATACACTCTTTTAAATTTACCTCCCTTAAACTATGAGAATGCACACTACTCCCTTAAACTATTCACACTTTACACCCCACTGTTAAGTTAGATGTTAACTTAGATAAAAATTACACGTGCAAGTCACATGACTTTTTCACAAGTGGCATCCAATT
Organism: Quercus lobata; assembly: GCF_001633185.2. Taxonomy (NCBI): domain Eukaryota; kingdom Viridiplantae; phylum Streptophyta; class Magnoliopsida; order Fagales; family Fagaceae; genus Quercus; species Quercus lobata. The sequence goes on along the minus strand of NC_044904.1, from coordinate 253,715 downwards.
AAAAGACTGAATTGCCCCCATCTTTAATCTCTTAAAATAGAATAGGTCCCTCACGTGTTCTCTATAATTCACTCCCTTCCATCCTTGTGTCTTCTTGCTCAATTCCTCTGCACAAGAGACTAAAATGGCTGATATAAGAAATGGGCTGGTCGAGTAAAATGCTTCTAAAGGTAGCCTGACAATCCACCATGCACACCAATCCACAAATAAAAGAAGCACCATCAAGAAGCTTATAAGTCCAGTATTGATTGAAACCCCCAGTTTAATCCTGCAATTATAGTGTGCTAAAAGACCAAGATCAAACTAAAGAAACCATGAACACTTCTCATTAATACAATCAACTGAAATATTACCCAAGAGCACAGGCATTAATATGATGAGTGTAGCTAGGGGGATTCACTATTATATTTTCTTAGTCTTCAAAGAAGATTGGGCAAAATACAAGCATAACTAACTATAACTACTATGATAAGTACTACAGTGGCAAACTTGCCTTTGTTTCCTGCTTCTTCTCCCAAGAATTGCAAGCCAGTGAGCAGAAACTGCAAAAGCCTCATCAGTTTTTACAGTAACACTAGGCATGTCATAGTCAGGTATTGGATTTAGCACGATTTCTGTATCGCTCTCTTCACCTTCTCTGGATGAAAGCATGTACCCAGTCATCCCATCATTATCATTCCAATCATGAAGCAATGGTATATACCAAATGAATCCTATAGAACAAAATGATTCTCTAAGTATACTAACCAAGCTGTGCTGTGCAATACATCATTGCAATGATATCATATAGAGAACTCAAATTTGCGAGTGTGAGTGGGGTAGGAGGAACCGAGGAAGAGCACGCGAGGACTAAAGGGAGTGAATTCTAGAGAACCCATGAGGGACCTGTGATGTTTTAAGAGATTAAAGATGGGGGGCAATTTGGTCTTTTAATTGGATGCCACTTATACAAAAGTCACATGACTTGCATGTGAGTGTAAATTTCCGTACAAGTTAAACAGCTAACTAAATGGTAGGGTACAAAGTGTGAAGGGGGTAATGATTTAGGGGGTAAGTGTGCATTCTCATAGTTTAGGGGGTAAAGTGTAATTTCCCCTAGAATGATGGAACAAAATATGTGTCCAATTTTGAGTTCATTGATATTCTTTCACCTCTTATTGGCTGGGATACCATGTAGCACTGATCTGGTGTGTGGATTCTGCCTCTGTATGCATAATGGTGAATGAAATGCCCTTTTTTCCTAGGTGATTTCCTATGAATCACGGCACGGACACGGATACGGGCACAGATACGAGTATGACATGGTGACACGACAATTTTTGAAAAATTAGGACACGGATACGACGGGGAGACGTATATTAATTAGTTATTAAATTTATTTTTAAATATTGTTAAGCATTTATTTTTTTATTCATATAATGTTAAACATATATCACTTTAAGAGTAATAAAGGATAATAAAATAAGAACAAAGTTTTTCTCCAAACTAGTTTGGAAATAAACCCTACAAACTCATCATATATATATTTATATTGAGTGTGAATTTCGAAAATCTGACTGTTAGATTGCATGTTCTTATTACATCCTTAATGCTTACAAAATTTCAAGGAAATCAAAGATCAATTGCCATGTCATCAAATAAATGTTATAATTTCAAGTTTTTGTAATCTAAAGTTGTATATAAAAGATAAGTTCATTGATCAAATAGTAAATAATATCCAATTTGAGCGAAATTTGATATGCATGTTAAGAATATAAGGAACATGAAATTAAACGGTTAGATTTTCAAAATTCACACCCAAAAAAGAAATATATGAGAAGTTTGAAGAGTTTCTCTCCAAACTAAACTTTGTTCATAAAATAAATTCATGACTAATATATGATGTTTAGAAATTAGTATACAAACCAAGAATAAGATCTAAAAGAGTTGTTAAATTACTGATTCTTCCAAAAGTTTAAGTTATTAGGAAATGGTGAATTTAGTTACTTAACCATAATTCTAACACTGCCCCTCACGTGTGTTCTCAACCTCTCTTTTAATAGATAAGACCCATTTTAAATGGGAGGTAGAGTGAAGAAAAAGATCGAACTCAGGATCTCTTGTTCTAATACCATGTCAAATTATCGATTCTCCCAAAAGCTTAAACTATTAGGAAATGGTGAATTTAGTCACTTAACTATAATTCTAACAAGATTAAATAAAAGATAACTAGATAAGTGTTTAAGATCAAAACCAAAAGGAAATAAAAAATTAGTGTCCCCCTGTGTCCTGCAATACACGGTTGGGACATGGGTGCAAAAGTGTCCAACGCCAGTCCCGTGTCTAACACGGGTACAACACCCCAAGTGAAGTGTCCTTGCTTTCTAGGTGATTTCTTTATTGTTATTTAAGAAAATAAAAATGAAAACTAGATTGATTGGAATTTGCTCTAACCTGGCAATGCATTGCATGAAAGCTTGGAATTCATCATAATAGTTAACGAAATAGAATCAGGTCCATGTATAACTTGCTCTCTGAGATGATTACAGTACTCTTTCCACAGTTCCACTGCCCTTCAGTTCAGTCACTGCTAGAAAACACATGAATTTATTCATATTCCATTGGAATGTGAACGTCATATCACCTTCTCAAACATGGCAAACTGTTTTGGAGGCATTCCCAGTATCACCTCCTTGATGTTTTGCAACAGCCACTCTGTGTCTTTCTTACCATGAACATCGATCTCATGAATCCTTCAACTCGTTCGTAGATTTGAAGTGTAAAAACTGAGCCCCCTCTTCTAGGATGAGTTGAAAGGCCTTTTATTCAACATAGAAATTGTGCACCCCACCCATGGAAGATTGCTAAACTAAGAAATCTCTGGCTAATTCAAGGTAGCCGTATAACTTTAATGGAATATATCTGTAACTTGTATCTGGAGAGGGAAAAATAAATGTAATTTGGGTAAAATACTATTTTGGTCCTTAAACTTTATCAAAAGTTTGTTTTTCATCCCTAAACTTTAAGAAGTTTGTTTTTGTCCCTAAACTATTGAAAATGTTTTATTTATATCTCTAAACTTTTCTAGAAGTTTGTTTTTCATCCTTAAACTATTGAAAAAAGTTCTTTTTTCATCCTTATTTTTGTCTCTAAACTATTGAAAAAACTCTTTACAAAGTTTAGGGATGAAAAAAGAACTTTTTAAAGTTTAAGGATGAAAAACAAACTTTTGTTAAAGTTTAGGAATCAAAATAGTATTTTACCCATGTAATTTTTATATTGATCTGCAATTTTGCAGCAGGAGGTTCTTTAAAGTGATTGGTATAAGTGCTTGATGATAAGTGGAACCTAAGTTTTAAATCTTAGGGAAGTATGGGATACAGTTCTAGTGATTTAAGTGCATAACATAATAGAGCCTCTAATGCGATAATGGACTGGCTTAAGTAGATTTCCTTGGAGGGCTGTTATTTGGATCAAACATTATTAGCCAAGGATGGCTGGAATATTCTAATTAGGCTCAACTTTTCTCCCCTTTCCCTTTTGTAGAGGCATCAGACTGTCAGTCATGGTTTGTTGCTCTGTTTATTGTACTATACTTGTTTCTGTTTCTTTAATGTCATCGTCCCCGTTAAATATCAAATATCAAATTTATTATTTCAAAGTATTCTCTCTTAAATGATTGAGAAAATTTACTCTTTTAGGTTAAAGAGGATGGCCGTGTTTCATTGAAGCATGTACTAACTGGTCACCAAAAGCCGGTGTTGATGGTTTCATGGGGCCCAGGTGACCATCAGCTGCTCACATGTGGACTGGAGGAGGTCATCAGACGTTGGGATGTTGCTACAGGGGAATGTGTCCATATTTATGAGAAAAATGGTGTTGCCCTAGTTTCCTGTGGATGGTTTCCCGATGGTAGGGGGATATTCTCTGGTATGACTGACAAAAGTATCTGCCTGTGGGATTTGGATGGAAGAGAGCTGGAATGTTGGAAAGGGCAGCATACACTTAGGATATCAGACATGGCTGTGACTGATGATGGAAAGAGGATCATAAGCATTTGCAGGGAAACAGCAATACTGTTGCTTGACAGGGAGGCAAAATTTGAGAGATTGATTGAAGAGGAGGAAGTAATCACTTCATTCTCATTGTCAAAGGACAATAAATTGCTACTGGTCAATCTTACAAACCAAGAAATTCATCTTTGGAGCATAGAGGGTGATCTGAAGGTCGTGGCCAAGTACAAAGGTCACAAGCGTGCCCGATTTGTCATTAGATCTTGTTTTGGTGGATTTGAGCAAGCCTTTGTTGCAAGTGGGAGTGAGGATTCCCAGGTAATCTTTATTGAAGCCAAGTTATTTGATGAGAACAAGGATCTTCTAGTAATAACTATAAACAAAATTTATAATTTATTCTACTTTTCATCTTATAATTTTATGTGCACATTTTGATCTGTTGCTTTGTGCAACCCAACTCATTTTTAATTCAACTAGACTGTTAAGAAGTTACAGTTCTCTAGAAGAGTTATATCCAAGGATGGTGTGTGAGTGTTATGAAGTTGTATGTGTTATTTATGACTCGTCCAATAGTCTTTGGGTTGAATGACATCTCCTGCCCTATTATACAAGGATTGGACACTTATATCATAGATTAAATCCTATTTGAGTGCATTAGTTGCGTAAAAGGAGCTCCCCTGCCCCGCTGCCGCCGGGGGGGGGGGGGGGTGGTGGTTGGGAGAGAGAGAGAGAGAGAGAGAGAGATGCTAGACAGCTACACCTCAAAAAATGTAAACTAGGGATCCTTCCAATCATTTCATCATTTCTTTTATTTATTTCTTTTGCTTAATTAGGAGTCCCTTTAGAAACATCTCACCATGATATCATTGTCATTGTCATTAATTGTAAGCCGGGGGGGGGGGGGGGGTGGTGGTTGGGAGAGAGAGAGAGAGAGAGAGAGAAATGCTAGACAGCTACACCTCAAAAAATGTAAACTAGGGATCCTTCTAATCATTTCATCATTTCTTTTATTTATTTCTTTTGCTTAATTAGGAGTCCCTTTAGAAACATCTCACCATGATATCATTGTCATTGTCATTAATTGTATGAGAATTTGTGGCCCATGATCAAAAAAGTTATGTTCTTATGGTAGGCTTCCTGACAAATTTTCATCAATTCATATAGAGAGAAACAGAAATAATTGAAAATGCATCAAACAATCTTAAACCAGCCAAATTTTAAGCATACCTCCATTTTGTTATTGGCCTTGAAAATTAGAGCCTCATATACATGATGACCATGATTAAAATCTTGCTGGCTGATTCAAGTGGGACAATTGATCCACAGTTGTCAGTTAAGAATAACAGTTTTGATTTGGGTGTATGATAGACCACAATAGTTTGTACGGGGAAAATGTGCTTTTGCCCTTATTTTGTAAAAAATCTAGCACCATGTCCCTGTTTTGAAACTATTAAGCACCGTGTCCCTGTTTTGAAACTCGATTTAAAAAAAATCGAGTTACAGGTGGAACTTGACATTAGCAATGTCGAGTTCTATGCATATTTTGCCACTTAATTTAAAAAAAAAAAGAAAAAAAGAAAAAGAAAGTGAAACTCGATTTTGCTAAAGTCGAGTTTCAATTAAAAATTTACATATAACTAGATTTTGAGTATATCGAGTTTTACATTTGTACTGAACTCTGTCTGATATTGTAGATATGTATGAAAGAACTTGCAAGTGCGTGCTTATTCCTAGAACTTGCAAGTGCGTGCTTATTCCTTTTCATTCACTCTATGTATAAGATGGCTTACCACCACCCCCCCCCCCCCCCCCCTCCTCCTCCCTCCCTCCAAAAAAAAAAAAATAAAGGATAAAAAAGGAAAGAAAGAAGGTGGTTCTTCGAGTTTAATTTGAGGTCCGCCACTTTTCATTGCAGGTCTATATATGGCTAAGAGGTTCTGGGGAGCTCCTACTGACACTGCCTGGGCATTCTGGAGCTGTTAATTGTGTGAGCTGGAATCCTACAAATCTTCACATGTTGGCTTCAGCCAGCGATGATTGTACCATTCGAATATGGGGTTTAGATCAGCTCAATCTGAGAGACAGAATCTCAGAGAGTAATGACGGCACTCACTACTCTAATGGAAGAACTTGAATGATTTTCTATACATAAAAAATTTATTGCCATTTATTGTATTTTTACTATGTTAAATTCTTGTAGAGGGTGGAATAACAATAAACATTATATAACAACAAAAGGATTACAAGAATCAGCTACCAGAGTAACCGGTGCTCAACCAAGCCACCTCTAAAGGCTAATTGTATTTGGCTAAAGTTAGAAGCCAAAACCCATTGCCGAAGCTTGTGAGTTGCTGTATTTGCACTTCTCCTTGCATTCGTTAAGCTATGACAGCTTATTTTCCGAAGTTGACCACATTGATTAAAGGCTCAATAAGATATGAGTTTATTTTTCAGCTCATATCATTAGTTATTACCAAGCTCATTAACTAGCCTAAACTTGACTTGTGTTTTTATTGATTTATCGAGACATTGTTCATGAGCTTGTTCATGAATACATTTTTTTTTTTACTTTAACTTGGCTTGTTTATAAACAAAAAATATGAATGCACTTTTTATCAAGTTAAACCTGTTTATAAATGACTTGATTCATTTACATCCCTAAAATTTGATCATTTAGTTATCCTATTGTTAGCTTGCTCAATCTTTCTACAACATGTCATGCATAGTTATCTAGAATAGCTTATGGTCTGATGTCATACATAGTTATCTAGGATAGCTTATGGTCTGATGTAAAGGGGCAATAGTACCACCAAATTTACATTTGAGTTAGACTAATTAATATTTTTCCTTTCAATTGGTATTTCATGGGAGGTATAAGGGACAATAAACCATCCTTGAAATGGTCAAAAATCCCTTGAGAGAATCAAACAGCATCCTAGGGGACTCATCTCTTACATAGTTTGTAGTTGTCTCTTTGAGAGACTTGATGGCTAGGCCTTTAGGAGTCATTACTAGAAGTCTTTTGTTATCAAATAAAGGATATAAGGTTTGATCCACGCCTACACTAAAAACTGGTGCCTTAATCTGATAATAAAATGCAATCTTCAAAAGTGGACGTTAATTTTTTTAGGATATTTATTAATTTTTATTTTTGTAAGGGAGTGAAAATGAAGACAAGATTGATAAAAAATTTGCTCTACCCTCATAATGCATTGCATGAAAGCTTGGAGTTCAACATAAAAGTTAACGAAATGAAGTTATACTTGAAGTGAGATCTAAACAAATTGAAATAGTTGGCCATGCTTGACTTATTATCATGTGTGCCTGAACCGCATCTCTTGAACCTATACAACATGCATTCTTGGGTCATTTTTGGACTTCATTTGATATTATGAACGTGATGTTGGGTCAGGTTAGACATGGGCTCTTTATCAAATAAAAAAATTTTATTAAAAAAAAAGGGTTAGGCATTGTATAATATAATATAAAATAATGATATTTTGGAATTATACATATGGTTCAGCGGCCTTCTTTTATTTTTCCTCAGGACTCATGGGAATGGCACGACATTATTGGAGATTGGACAATTCATATCATGTCAGCACTATTTTGTAAAGTAAGAGAAATGGGTGTTCCACCAAGTTCATTTGAAAGCCCACAGAAACCGTTTTATCAAAAAAAAAAAAAAAAAAAAACCCCACAAACCCCCCCCCCCCCCCCCAAGTTTCCATCCAACCACACGTACGGCCTAAATTCCCCAAGCCTTTTGGGCTAGGCTCATGGCCCACAATCCTCTTTACTTGTTTCCATCGGAATCAAGAAACTCTAACGGTATGTTTGATAAATTGTAATAATTACGAAAATATAATAGTTATTCCTATGGTTTAGATATTCAGTAGTTTGGTTATGATTTTATTACAAGGAATAGTTATTCTTTATAAATAGTTATTCTTTAAAATGAGAAATACTTGCCAAAGGCCTTGTAGCTGAATTGGCACCTCCACATGCACAAAGTGCTTGGGGGTTTAGGGGAGAAAGGGTTTGAGCTGCGAGGTTAGCAGCATATTATTCATCTCTAAAAAGGTTGTAATAGCTATTCCTTAGTAGGTGTATTAATTTCTAAAGGAGAAGGTACAATATCTTTTAGATCTTAAAAGAGCACCTTCAAAGTCATATCAAAATGTGCCTTAAGATTTCCTTTAAATACTAGGAGAATTAGATCTGAAATCCTATTCACTTAATGGGCTGAAATTAAATTATGTAGAAATGCATCTTGATTGGTCGAGTCTTTTTCTTGATTGGTCAAACCTAGCATAGTTCCAATTCCTAAACTTGCAACTTCATTTTTCTTGTATTCTGACTTGCAACATCTTGAGCATTGTCTAATATACCTGTGGGGCCAGAGAACTTATGACCCGACCCACTTTCCACTAGGACCTAGGGCTCGTGCCGAGGAGAGTAGTTGCCGAGGACAAGTGGTGAAAGGCCAAATAGCCTAGAGACGTAGTCGAGGATGACTCTGTCCTCGGCATCCCAAGACTTCAAAAGGAAGAGCGACATCTTGTCAAAGGCCGCCTCCAAAATGCCCCCAGAAGAAGAGGCGAGCAGAATGGGACCCACATGGGGGTACGGAGTGGGGGTGGTTCAAGGTAAATACGTCACCTCTGCATTGAATGTGCCCACAAACGTCTTACCATATTAATGAGAAAAGACGCCTGAACAATGTGGTTTCGGTTAGCGCAACTAACAAAAAGCAGGGGGAGGCGGCTGATGGGACAAGTATTTGAATAGGTACCTACCAGATCAACAGGTGGAGGGTCAAGATCAACCGAGAGGGGTTATATAATGTGAAGACTTATGCGCCAAAAAGGGGGAGGCTCCCAGATGATGGAGTCCTGTCCTAAAAAAGGGAGAATAATAAGGAGATGAAGCTCCTTGGACGAGGTCTAAGGATCGGAGTCACTCATGATGTACCGGAATAGATTATTATTAAACACGTTAGGTTCATCCTTGTGCAAGTCGCTATGGAAACCCTGATTAACTACCATCCGGTGACCAAGGCCTAACCTTTCAAGCCCACGCTCTACAAATTATATTGTTTGAGCCTTTAACATACGAACCCAATATCATTTTGGGGTCGTTACAAATTGAGTCCCTACAATACCTATAGACTTAAGAATCTATATCTAGACAAGTTTATATTTACGGTTTACCAATTGTTCGAAACTTTTATAACTTAACAATAACTGATCTCTCTTTCAAATTTAAAAAAAAAATATTTTTTTTAGAAAATATAATTATATGAGTAAGATATTTCCTAAAATATATCTTAAGTTTGATTTAAAATTCTTTAATTGCATTGTCTTTAGGGGTCTATTATTGTGTTGTGACCAAACAAATAAATAGTAACAAGGTTGTAATAACTATTCCTTAGTAGGTGTATTAATTTCTAAAGGAGAAGGTACAATACCTTTTAGATCTTAAAAGAGCACCTTCAGAGTCATATCAAAATGTGCCTTAAGATTTCCTTTAAATACTAGGAGAATTAGATCTGAAATCCTATTCACTGACTGGGCTTGATGGGCTGAAATTAAATTATGTAGAAATGCACCTTGATTGGTTGAGTCTTTTTCTCGATTGGTCAAACCTAGCATAGTTCCAATTCCTAAACTTGCAGCTTCATTTTTCTTATATTCTGACTTGCAGCATCTTGAGCATTGTCTAATATACCTATAGACTTAAGAATCTATATCTAGACAAGTTTATATTTACGGTTTGCCAATTGTTCGAAACTTTTATAACTTAACAATAACTGATTTCTCTTTCAAATTTAAAAAATATATATATATTTTTAGAAAATATAATTATATGAGTAAGATATTTCCTAAAATATATCTTAAGTTTGATTTAAAATTCTTTAATTGCATTGTCTTTAGGGGTCTATTATTGTGTTGTGACCAAACAAATAAATAGTAACAAGGTTGTAATAACTATTCCTTAGTAGGTGTATTAATTTCTAAAGGAGAAGGTACAATACCTTTTAGATCTTAAAAGAGCACCTTCAGAGTCATATCAAAATGTGCCTTAAGATTTCCTTTAAATACTAGGAGAATTAGATCTGAAATCCTATTCACTGACTGGGCTTGATGGGCTGAAATTAAATTATGTAGAAATGCACCTTGATTGGTTGAGTCTTTTTCTCGATTGGTCAAACCTAGCATAGTTCCAATTCCTAAACTTGCAGCTTCATTTTTCTTATATTCTGACTTGCAGCATCTTGAGCATTGTCTAATATACCTATAGACTTAAGAATCTATATCTAGACAAGTTTATATTTACGGTTTGCCAATTGTTCGAAACTTTTATAACTTAACAATAACTGATTTCTCTTTCAAATTTAAAAAATATATATATATTTTTAGAAAATATAATTATATGAGTAAGATATTTCCTAAAATATATCTTAAGTTTGATTTAAAATTCTTTAATTGCATTGTCTTTAGGGGTCTATTATTGTGTTGTGACCAAACAAATAAATAGTAACAAGTATTATATTATAGCATATTGTATTTTTTGTAATACCTATTCCTATTCTTATATAATTACTGTTACAGTTTATCAAATGTGCCCTAAAAATTGAATCCACGAGCGCTATAGATCGTAGAGAGGAAAGAGAGGGAAAAGGGTTAGAGTGTACTATAGTAATAGTATTGGGAGATGTATGTGTAAATACAATGTGAGTGAATTTTGGGGTTAAATATTAGACATTTTTTAAAAAAAAATTATATGTTTGTTGATGTGAATGCTCTTATTATTTACAATTATCATTGTGGGGACCGGCCCAGAATAACAGGTTGGCTGGGCCTTGGGCCTGTCCGAGGACCATTCTGTCCGAGGAGACGTCGCGGTCCAGAATCCTTGCTCAGGCCCACTGGAGCTAAGAGAACACGTCCGAGGAGTAATTCCTCCTCGGATGTTCCAAAGTCCAGGTCAAAGGTGCATCCCAGCTACTGTAGTCCTCACTCCAAGCACGTAAAAAGAAAGGAGACCCAAAATATCCCAGCAAAGGCTGTTACCACCACATTAAATGCACCACAGCTACTCTCCTGACCACATTAATGAAGAGAAGACCCCTGAACAGTGCTATCTTGGTCACTGCAACTCACAAAGAATTGGTAAGGGTGTCTGATGGGACAGGTACTCAAGTGGGGGTTTGGATGAGCAACAAGTGTAAGGCCCAGATGATAAAAGAGGGCCTATATAATATGTAAGAGTCCCCCAAGAGAGAGGTGAGAGCAAAAAAGGAGAGAAGGAATAGAGGAGAAAAAGTTCATTGTAAAAATGTATGCCCATGAATAAAATTCTCCCCTTCACATCCATTTTCTCCATTCTTGTTTTTATATCTCCTGAGCCCATGCAACGAACCGTTTAAGTCAACTGGAACCAAGTTCTTCAGCCCACATTCTACAAAAATTTATTGTGTGGGACCTTTTGGGCTAGGGCCTGACCATCTAGGACCGGGTCAACTAAAATCGTGTCCCTACAATTGGCGCCGTCTGTGGAAAGAACTAAAGTATCAGTAAGCACAACGGTCGAGCATGGCAGAACTAGGTCCACACCAGGAGAATCCTCACCAGGCTAACCCTCAACAGACAGAACCCATTGAGTCCCAGCGGTAAAATAATCCTGCCAACCCAGGCAGCAGAGGGAACCGTGAGGGAAGCGTGCATACTACCCAGACGAGCCAGAATCACACCCAGATAGGTAGTCACGTATCCCAGAGGCGAAATAGTCATCAGGCCATGCAGCGAGAGATAGATGACCTGAAAAGGAAATTACGACGTGTACAGCGAAAGCGATCTCCTTCTAGCTCAGATGAGTCCTCTAATGGGGAGGACGCGAGTTATCAACGGAGGTCGAGAACCCCCCCAAGTGAAACCTTTTCTTACAAGAGGGAACCACGCCCTGTACGAAAATACGAGAGCCCATCCAGCAAGGGTTCGGGGAACGATGCTATGAATAGGGCACTAGACCAGATTTCAAGATCACCCTTCATGTACAGAATTGAAGGGGCTAAGTTGCCTCGACGCTTTAATCAACCAGCGTTCACCATCTATAACGCCCGAGCAGACCCGGTGGAGCACGTGACTCAGTTTAACCAGAAAATGGCTATCTACTCGCAAAATGAAGCCCTGATGTGCAAAGTCTTCCCATCCAGCTTGGGACCAATGGCGATGAGATGGTTCAACAGCCTGAAGACAAATTCCATAGGCTCATACAAGTAGCTCACTCAGGCTTTCTGCTCCCGCTTTATTACAAATAGCAGAGTCCCTCGACCCCTCAGTTCGCTATTGTCCTTATCCATGCACGAGGGAGAGACCCTGAAAGCATATTCGGATAGATACTGGGAGATGTATGAGAACCATGATGATGTTGCTATCAGCACATTCAAAAGCGGTCTCCCTACCGAGCATGGCTTAAGGAAATCTCTCACTGGTAAACCAGTGGCCAACGTTCATCAGTTGATGGATATGATTGACAAATACAAAAGGGTGGAAGAAGATCAGCTACAAGAAAAGGGAAAGGAGATGATCATTCCCCCCAAAGTGAATGATTTCAGGTCGGAACGATATAACCCTAACCAGTCGAGGAGAGATTTTTCGAGACAGGCTGGACAGAGTAACATGAAAACGGTGAATGCCGTGTTCAGGGAGCCAGTACAACAAATGCTGGAGAAAGTAAGGAACGAACCCTTCTTCAGATGGCCGGGAAAGATGGCTGGAGACCCTTCAAAACGTAACCAGAACCTGTACTGCCACTATCATCAGGACCACGGGCATACCATTGAGGATTGCAAGAATCTATGGAATCACCTAGATCAGTTGGTCCGAGAAGGGAAGTTACGTCACCTTTTGCACCCCTCGAGTGGCCATCCGGGTCAGGCAATGCAAGAGCCTCGAAAGGATGTATCATTAAGACCCCCCACCGGGATGATACACGTCATCCTCGCTGCACTAGGAAGAATTGGGCCATCTCCTTCCAGGGTACTGGCTATTGGTCGGCTCCCCTCCGAGGACAGGCAGAGGGAACCTAAAAGGTCTAAAAAGGGAAGCTCTTTGGTACTAGGATTCGCGGACGAGGATAAAAGGGGAACTATCTAACCTCACGACGATGCCTTAGTGGTTACATTGAGAATCAGAGGCTTTGATGTGAGAAGGGTGTTGGTAGACCCAGGAAGCACAGTAGAGGTAATGTACCTTGATCTATACAAGGGGCTGAACCTGAGGCTAGAGGATTTGATGGCTTATGACTCTCCCCTTATCAGCTTCGAAGGGAAGACTGTTACGCCAAAAGGGCAGATCAAACTACCCATACAGACTGGATCAGAGGTGGTGGAGGTGAACTTTATTGTGGTCGATGCCTACTCACCCTACACAGCGATAGTAGCCAGGCCATGGATCCATGCCCTAGAAGCTGTATCCTCCACACTTCACCAAAAAGTAAAATACCCATCCAAAGGCCAAGTAGAAGAGATTCGTGGAGATCAGGCCATGGCCAGGCAGTGTATGGTGGCCGCCATCTCACGACGGTCCCATGCCGAGTCCTCAGCCTCTAAGAACTTATAGCAACCAGCTGCCTCGGCAGGGCAAGCCAATGAGCCAGCCGAGGAGATAAGGTGTGAATGTTTAGAAAAGTTTATCGTTTACAGTGACCCGGAGAGATTTTTCCAGGTTGGCTTCGAGTTGCCTCCTCAAGAAAAAGAGGAACTGGTCGGATTTCTGAGAAGAAATGTCGATGTGTTTGCATGGGACGCTTACGACGCCCCGAGGGTTGATCCTAGCCTTATTTGTCACCACCTGAACATTAACCCATCTTCCACTCCAAAGAAGCAACCTCCCCGACGCCCCTCAAAGGAACATGCTAGTGCCGTTAGAGACGAAGTGGCAAAATTGAAAAGGGCAGGGGCTATTAAAGAGGTCTTTTACCCCGAATGGCTAGCAAACACGGTGGTGGTAAGAAAGAAAATGGGGAAGTGGCGAGTCTGCGTAGACTTCACTGACCTAAATAAGGCGTGCCTGAAGGATCCCTTCCCCTTACCGCGAATCGACCGATTGGTGGATGCAACTGTAGGCCACCCTCGAATGAGTTTCCTGGACACCTTCCAGGGCTATCATTAGATACCCCTTACATTAGAGGATCAGGAGAAGACGACGTTCATGACACCTGTCGGAAACTATCACTATAAGGTGATGCCATTCGGACTAAAGAACGCAGGGTCAACCTACCAAAAGATGATGACCAGAATGTTCGAGCCACAACTAGGCAAAGTTATTGAGGTTTACATAGACGATATGGTTGTAAAAAGTAAAATGGTGTCCGAGCACGTGAAAGACCTTGAAATCATCTTTGCTATCTTAAGGGAGCACAAGTTGCGACTCAATGCTTCCAAGTGTTCATTCGGAGTCGGATTTGGGAAATTCTTAGGTTATATGGTAACCCACAGGGGAATAGAAGTGAGTTCCGATCAAATCAAAGCGATTAATAGCCTACAGGCTCCTCGGAATCCAAAAGAAGTACAGAAGCTCACTGGCATGATCGCAGCATTAAACCGGTTCATATCACAATCTGCAGATCGATGTCGACCTTACTACCTTTTGATAAATAAGTGGAAAGGGTTTGAATGGTCGGAGGATTGTATTCGGGCCTTCCAGTAACTTAAGGAATACTTGTCGCGACCACCCATCATGTCCCGCCCTGAGGCAGACGAGGTACTGTTTGCATACATAGCCGTAACTCCCCATGCTGTAAGCCTGGTACTGATACGGGATGATAATGGGGTACAGCGACCAATTTACAATGTAAGCAAATCATTACATGAGGCCGAAGTACGATACTTACCTTTGGAGAAAGCAATTCTGGCGATAGTGCACGCCACACGGAAGCTCCCTCACTACTTTCAGGCACATACGGTCATCGTTCTAACCCAGCTTCCCCTTCGAGTGGTGCTTTGAAGCCCCGATTACACAGGATGGATCGCCATGTGGAGTGCGCTTTTGGGAGCCTTTGATATTAAATATATGCCCAGATCCTCTATCAAAGGTCAAGTCCTCGCAGACTTAGTCGCGGAATTCGCTGAACCCTCTGTAGAAACAATAACCGAGAAGAAAGATATGGATTGAAAATCGGTTGGCACAATTTCAGCAGGGAAGACCTTGCGTTGGAAGGTCTACGTGGATGGCGCGGCCAACCAAAGAGGATCTGGAGTTGGGATAGTTTTAATATCGCCCGACGGTGTGGCTATTGAGAAATCACTGAGACTCGGGTTCTCGGCTATGAACAACGAGGCCGAGTACGAAGCCTTACTTCAAGGGATGACGATGGTTCAAAGATTGGGCGGAAGGGTAATGGAAGCATTCTCGGACTCCAAATTGATCGTTGGCCAAGTGATGGGTGAGTTAGAAACTAGAGATGCTAGAATGCAAGAGTATCTCGGATGAGTCAAACACCTGTAGTCAGGTTTCGAATCCTTCAATCTGACACATGTTTCCAGAAGTGCAAACACCCATGCAGACTCACTGGCCACACTTGCCACGTCCTCGGCGCATGATCTACCGCGAATAATCCTTGTTGAGGATCTGGTCCAAGCAAGTTCCATTAGAAGAGACCCAGCTTAGGTCCATTAGGTTAGAAAGAGTCCCAGCTGGATGAATCCTATAAAGAACTTCCTCAAAGACGACACACTACCAGAGGGAAAACTGGAGGCCGAGAAGATACGGAGGAATGCTCCTCAGTTCTGGTTATCAGAGGACCACAAACTATATCGGCGCTCCTATTTTGGGCCGTACCTACTATGTATACACTTAGAAGAATCCGAGTCCTTACTTGAAGAATTACATGAGGGGATTTGTGGAAGTCACACTGGAGGGAGGTCGCTGGCGCACAGGGCGCTCACCTAAGGATACTAGTGGCCGAACATGCAAAGGGAGGCCCAAGAATATGCAAAGAAGTGTGATCAGTGCCAGAGATTCGCCCCAAATATCCACCAACCCGGAGGAGTCCTTAACCCCCTCTCCAGCCCCTGGCCGTTTCCTCAGTAGGGTCTTGATATTGTCGATGCTTTCCCTAAAGCTGCAGGGAATAAGCGATACATAATAGTTGGAACTGATTACTTCACTAAATGGGTGGAAGCTGAACCTTTAGCCAACATCCGGGACGTGGATGCCCAGAAATTCATCTGGAAAAACATTATTACCTGCTTCGGAACTCCACACACACTCATCTCGGACAACGGTTTCCAATTTGATAGCAAGAACTTCAGGGAGTATTGCTACGAGTTTGGGATTACTAACCGATACTCCACTCCTGCCTACCCCCAAGGAAACTGACAAGCCGAGGCCGTGAACAAGGTCATAGTGAATGGACTGAAAAAGAGGTTGGACGAGGCAAAGGGGAGATGGGTGGAAGAGCTCCCGTCTTATGGACCTATCGGACGACGCCGCGACGGTCAACCGATGAAACCCCCTTTTCAATGACCTATAGGGCTGAGGCCATGCTCCCAATCGAGAATAGCTTCCCCACATTGAAGTCTAACACCTTTACCCCAAACAACAATGACGAATTATTGGGGAGAAGTCTAGACTTAGCCGAGGAAAGAAGGGAAAAAGCAATGATCCATATGGCCTATTATCATCAGAAGCTAAGACAAGGATATGATGCTAATGTTAAACTGCGACCTCTAGGTCCAGGTGATCTCGTGATGAGAAAGATTCTTGGCAGCGCAAAAAACCCCTCTTGGGGCAAGCTGGGGCCCAATTGGGAAGGACCGTATCGCATTACATCTGTGGCTGGAATAGGTGCTTATTATCTAGAAGATTTGGATGAAAAAACTGTACCTCGCCCGTGGAATGTAAATAACCTAAGAAGATATTATTATTAATGAAAACAGCTTTGCCTGTGTTGTGTTCCGTGATCATCGCGTACCCACCGATCCATTTCCATTTATTCAAGTTTTAAACAGAACCTAAGTTCTGCATGACTCCTCGGACCACAGATTTAGGGGAAATTATTACTTATGCAATTTATTCAAGTTTTAAACAGAATCTAAGTCCTGCATGGCTCCTTGGACCACAGACTTAGGGAAATTAATACTTATGACATCTATACAAGTTTTAAACAGAACCTAAGTCCTGCATGGCTCCTCGGACCACAGACTTAGGGGAAATTATTACTTATGCAATTTATTCAAGTTTTAAACAGAACCTAAGTCCTGCATGGCTCCTCGGACCACAAACTTAGGGGAAATTAATACTTATAACATCTATACAAGTTTCAAATAGAACCTAAGTCCTGCATGGCTCCTCGGACCACAGACTTAGGAGAAATTATTACTTATGCAATCCATACAAGTTTTAAACAGAACCTAAGTCCTGAATGGCTCTTCGGACCACAGATTTAGGGGAAATTAATACTTATGACATTCATACAAGTTTTAAATAGAATCTAAGTCCTGAATGGCTCCTCGGACCACAGACTTAGGGGAAATTAATACTTATGACATTTATACAAGTTTTAAACAGAATCTAAGTCCTGCATGGCTCCTCGGACCACAGAATTAAGGGAAATTATTACTTATGCAATCCATACAAGTTTTAAATAGAACCTAAGTCCTGAATGGCTTCTCGGACCACAGACTTAGGGGAAATTAATACTTATGACATTTATACAAGTTTTAAACAGAATCTAAGTCCTGCATGGCTCCTTGAACCACAGACTTAGGGGAAATTATTACTTATGCAATCCATACAAGTTTTAAATAGAATCTAAGTCCTGAATGGCTCCCCGGACCACAGACTTAGGGGAAATTAATACTTATGACATTTATACAAGTTTTAAACAGAAACTAAGTCCTGCATGGCTCATCGGACCACAGATTTAGGGGAAATTATTACTTATGCAATTTATTCAAGTTTTAAATAGAACCTAAATCCTACATGGCTCCTCGAACTACAGACTTAAGAGAAATTATTACTTATGCAATCCATACAAGTTTTAAACAGAACCTAAATCCTGAATGGCTCCTCGGACCACAGACTTAGGGGAAATTAATACTTATGACATCTATACAAGTTTTAAACAGAACCTAAGTCCTGCATGGCTCCTCGGACCACAGACTTAAGGGAAATTATTACTTATGCAATTTATTCAAGTTTTAAACAGAACTTAAGTCCTGCATGGCTCCTCGGACCACAGACTTAGGGGAAATTATTACTTATGCAATCCATACAAGTTTTAAACAGAACCTAAGTCCTGCATGACTCCTCGGACCACAGACTTAGGGGAAATTAATACTTATGACATCTATACAAGTTTTAAACAGAACCTAAGTCCTGCACGGCTCTTCGGACCACAGACTTAGGGGAAGTTATTACTTATGCAATCCATTCAAGTTTTAAATAGAACCTAAGTCCTGCATGGCCCCTCGGACCACAGACTTGGGGGAAATTATTACTTAGAACTCTTGTGCAATTTCAAGGTACATGCGTAGTCTAGCATTATTACAACCATTATTCAAATTCGCTGCACGGTATTCTTCTTTCTTATTCGTTTATATTTATTTATATCATTACGAATGTTAAATATAGGGATATTGTTAGTAAACATCCGTAGAAAACGAAGAGAACATTCTATACTAATATTCCGAGATCAATACAAAGAGAGGTCTTTACAAAAGAACAAAAATAAGACAACTTTCATTCAAAAAAAAAAGAAGAGTACAATAATTAAAAACCTAAAAGCTAAGCCTCAGCAGGAGGATCCTTTTTCTGCTCTAGCTGAGGAGGAGGAACCTCGGAGATGGAGTCCTTGGCAGGATCCTTGGCTTTATCAAGCAAAGGGATGGCATCAGGCACAACCAAGCCCTTTTCAGGAGCTGCTTGAGCGCCATTAGGATTCTCTCGGATCTCCTGAGGGTAGAAGACCTTCTCAGGAAATCTCAGCGTCGAATCTGTAGGAATTCCTGCAGCATCAAGGGCATGGGCCCATGAGATGCGACAGTAATCCCTACACACCTCGGGAATTTCCTCGGAGAGCCTGGCCTCAGTTTCTTGAATCCGGAGCTGATGAGCAGCTTTTTTTTCAGCCTCTGCAGCCTCCCGGATCAGTTGAGCCTCTTCTTTAACCCGCTGTATCTCCTCCTCAGCTTTCTGCAGAGCGGCCTTAAGATCCAGTACCGTCTGCTTTTCAATGGCAAGACTGGTCTCGGTTACGAACAATTGTTGGCGCTGATCCTCCGCTTGGGTTTCAGCGTTCTTCAGGCCAGCCTCCGCGCTCTGGCGCTGTTTCTCCGACTCTTTGAACTTCTCCGCGAGTTCAAGGTTCTCTTACTTGAAGGACCCCACGGTCTTCTCCACCTCTGTCCGAGACTAGACCTCAGCTTCAGCCAGGTTACGGTTGCTGTGACAGAACTCCTCAGCCACAAACACCTGCTGAGTGATTTGCCAACAAAACAAAACAAGAATTGTGTTAGAATGCAACAATGTATGATGACTTAATGAAAGGGTAGAAGAATGACTTACCATCGCAAGGTCCCTCTTAAGGGATAGAAAGAGCTCGGGCTGAGAGAATCGCCTGTAGGCCTCCATGTCCCGAGGAAGGAGCACTGGCTGCTCCAGGGCCTCAACTATGTAACCCGCTCTGCCCCTGTTGTATTCTCGAACCGAGGCAGTATAGGGGATAGCGACCCCGTCTAACTCCAGCTTCGGACTCCATACGCGTGGATTAACGCGCACTTCAGCTCGATTCTCCTCATCTCGGCTTTCCACGGAATTGGCCCTTTTACTCTTCTGCCCCCGAGTGGTTTTTTGCTGCTTGGCAGGGCGGGGGGCCACTTCACCTTCCTCAGGAATGTCAACCAGCCTTTTCTTTTGTAGGTCCGGGTTAACCTTGAGGTCAAGGTCGGAAGGAACCTGAGGGGCAGCTGGAGGAAGGTCTTGGGCCTGTGACTGAGCAGGCACTTTCGAGGATTGACCCTTTCCTCGGTTGGACATCAATTCTCGTAAGGTTTTTCCCTTGCCAGCCATGTTGTCTACTTCCTCGTCTGAAGAGTCTTCCGAGCAGGCTATAATAATCGGAGCGCCGACCACGGAGTTTCGATCTTGCTCTCCTTCAGGATCCGAGAGCTCAATCAAGGGGCCTTTATCAACCTCCTCTTCAAAATAGAACTTGTCTATCTCCTCCTCAAGAGAAAGACGAGATGATTCGATCTCTCCTTCAACTGGCGTGGCAACTTCAAAGTTGTCTGGTGGAGGCAGTTGCGCGGCCGGTGGAGGATCTCGAACACCAAGTAGCACGACTGGTTTAAGATCTTCTTGGACCAAAAACTTAGGCTCGGATATGTCAATCCTAGCCAACCTGGGACTACCAGCTCTGATGGCGTGGTCAATGGCTTGGAAAGAACGGGTTAGTGGTTGATAGCCCAAAACCAAATGACACGCGCGTAGCTGCCCGTCCTCGGCAACGTAAATTTCTGACCTTAGAAGATAGTTCAAAGCTGGAACGTTCATGTGGCTCAGCCTGGGAGCAACCAAAACTCTATCTGCAATACAGCCGAGAAGGAAATTAGAGTTAAACTACAAAATTTATGACTCAAGCAAAAAAGAGAGTAAATTCGAGGAGCTAAACCCCTTCCCTAAAGGATTGGCTCTAAACGCGCCGCACTTGGAATTCCTGCCCGAGTTGGATAATGAAAACCATCGCTCCATTCTCCTGAGGCAATGAGGAAGTCATCCTTTATAGTCTTATTGGATATGGGGAGACAAGAGATTAGCCTAACCACCTCGGATCGAGATTTAAGGTAATACCCTCCCTTCTCGACGTAGTGGCACTCGTACATGTGAACCACATCATGCCAGGTCAGGTCCAAACCCATTCGCTCGTTCAAGACATCTATGCAGCCTAATACCCTGAACATGTTTGGAGCGCACTGGTGTGGTGTCAACCTATGGTGGAACAAGTAGTCCCTGGTAATCCTACGCATGGGAAGTGTTATTCCCCCTTGTATAAAGGCAATCATAGGAATGACCACTTCACCCACGTCTCTATCTAACAGTACTCCTTCTGGGGGACAGTACCGCAGAACCACTCCCTGCGGGATATGGTATTTTGCCCTAAAGGCCTCCATGGCAGCCGGAGTGTCTACTAGGTCTTTGAATCTACCCATCTAGGCTGAACTGGAGGGATGGAAATAAAAACCGAGGAGAAAAGTAAAATCCGAGGAGAAATTCGAAGCGACGAAACGAGCGGAACTTACAGGTATCTTCACAAATGACCGGTGAGATGCTTGAAAATCTCTTCTAGGAAGGACGCTTCGCGGAAACGATTGTGGAAATTTGAAGAACGGAAGTGCTCTTAGATTTCTGGGCGCTGGAGTTCTCTGGAGCTCTCTGGACTTCTGACGTGCAAATAAAAAAGAAAAAATGAGCCTCTCTGGCGCTTTATATAGTAGGAGGGAGAGAGAAAATCCCTCCCGCTCAAAAATTCAAGGAAAAATGATGGCCGTCAGATCTACACCTCGCCGTTGGATAAAGGAGACATAAAACTGCCTGGAGTAAATGGCTGCGCCTCGTAAATTGTGGCGCGTCAAAAGTGACCGCCCGCACGCGCGGACCAAGACCTCATTAATTTCATCATTTGTAAATGTCAAAACCCCGCTTTTCTCCTCGGAAGGAGATCAAAACCGGAGTTTTGAGGGTTATTGTGGGGACCGGCCTAGAATAACAAGTTGGCTGGGCCTTGGGCCCGTCCGAGGACCATTCTGTCCGAGGAGACGTTGCGGCCCAGAATCCTTACTCAGGTCCACTGGAACTAAGAGAACACGTCCGAGGAGTAATTCCTCCTTGGACGTTCCAAAGTCCAGGTCAAAGGTGCATCCTAGCTACTGTAGTCCTCACTCCAAGCACGTAAAAAGAAAGGAGACCCAAAATATTTCAGCAAAGGCTGTCACCACCACATTAAATGCACCACAGCTACTCTCCTGGCCGCATTAATGAAGAGAAGACCCCTGAACAGTGCTACCTTCGTCACTGCAACTCACAAAGAACTGGTAAGGGTGTCTAATGGGACAGGTGCTTAAGTGGGGGTTTGGATGATCAATAAGTGTAAGACCCAGATGATAAAAGAGGGCCTATATAATATGTAAGAGTCCCCCAAGAGAGAGGGGAGAGCAAAAAAGGAGAGAAGGAACAGAGGAACAAAAGTTCATTGTACAAATACATGCCCATGAATAAAATTCCCCCCTTCACATCCACTTTCTCCATTCTTGTTTCTATATCTTCTGAGCCCATGCAACGAACCGTTTAAGCCAACTGGAACCAAGTTCTTCAGCCCACACTCTACAAAAATTTATTGTGTGGGACCTTTTGGGCTAGGGCCTGACCATCCAGGACCGGGTCAACTAAAATCGTGTCCCTACAATCATATATACATATATATATATATATATTTTTTTTTTTTTTCTGGAAACGAAAAAAATCCAAAAACACCTACTTGACGGGAAATGATGAGTGGTTTGAAAAAGTCCGGCAGTGGGTTAGCTGATCAAAAAGCATTTTAGTAGTACTCCCTCCGTCCCACTTTGTTTGTCCTCTATTCCATTTTGGGATGTCCCAAAATATTGTCCCGTTTCTAAAAATAAAAGTCATTAATTTACTAATATTCCTATTATATACCCCTATTTTAAAAGTCATCAATTTTTTGATAAATTTATTTAAGGGTAGTTTTGGAAACTTATGTATTTTTAAAATGTAGACAAGATAATAAATGATGTTCTCTTAAAAAAATTGACTTTTCAAACAGGACAAATAAAATGGGACGGAGGGAGTAGTATTTACACAAGAAACAAACGCCAAACAAAGGATGTATGTATGCATTAGTTTAGGAAAATAAGGCGCGGCAAAGTGGCAACTAAAGAAAATTGATAGTATTTTGCTAACGACACGTGTTTTGTTTATTTTCTTTTTTTTGGTAAAGGCTAATATTGTAAAATCAGTATTAGGCAGCGTATTTTTCGTGGTTAAGGAAAGAAAATCTTTTTTTTTTTTTTTGGTCTTGTTACATGAATCTGATTTATAATATAATTGATTTAAAAAAAAGAAGAAGAATTGTTATGGTGATTAAAAATGATCCAATAGTGAATAGATAAAAAGAGTAGAAACTGTGGGAGAAGAGATTGTTGAAAGTAGGAAAAGGGCATGACCGATGGGATTTGGAAGCAAGAAAAGATAATTTGGTTTTTGATATTTACCGACCGTGGGATATTTATGGTATCAAGTATGGACGTTGAACATGACATGATGATATGAAATGTAAAAGTAAAAACAAGTGGGAGTGAGGAGGGGCCGCACATTACATTACAGCACACAGAAGAAGACGCAAAACATGCGACTGAGACTGATTTGATTGTGTACCAAACTTTACTATCCCTTACGGCCTTACCCACCCACGCATCAACGCACGCTTTTGCCAACCCCCCCCCCCCCCTTTTTTTTTTTAATTCGAAAAGCGCTATATTTATAATTACACACACTATTTATTTGAGCGCCGCGAGAGTATGAGAAGAGATATTCCCTATATTCCATTTTTTAGCGGAGCCGCATCATGTCATCACTAGACTAGGCTAGGCAGACTTTCTCCATCATCCACATGTTCAAACTTTGCCCACAGTTTAACACAAACGCCAATACAACTTGTAATAATTTAGAGAGAGAGAGAGAGAGAGACATCTGGTAGAAAGGAAAGCAATTAGGTGGGCGAGTGGAGAAGCTAAAGAGAGTAAGTAAAGAAGTAAAAGAAGGAATTAATAGGAAAGTAAGCACGCACCGCACGAGCTGAGCAGACTCTGTTTCTTCTCAGTTTCTCCCAAACTAATTTGTAAAAGTCTTTTGCGATCTGATCTGATCTGATCTGAAATCAGAGAGAGAAATGGCGAACATAGACATAGAGGGAATAATGAAGGAGCTCCCAAACGATGGTCGTATCCCAAAGACCAAGATCGTGTGCACTCTAGGTCCCGCGTCTCGTACTGTTCCCATGCTGGAAAAGCTTCTCAGGGCTGGCATGAACGTCGCTCGCTTCAACTTCTCCCATGGCACTCACGAGTACCATCAGGAAACGCTCAACAATCTCAGGATTGCTATGCACAACACTCAGATTCTCTCCGCCATCATGCTCGATACCAAGGTTCCCCTTCTTCTCCTCTTTTCACTATCTATTTCTTATTCCTTATATTGGGCTTTACTTACTCTTCATCACCATCAAACAACACAACATCCTTCAAATTCTTTTTTTTTCCACTCTTAAAACACCAATCCAATCAATTAATTATAATATTACACTTCACTCACCACACATTTGTGCTGTTAACTCTCTAATTCCTGCCCAACAGATACCTAAACAAGATATTACATATGGGAATGAATGTTCAAACTAAGGAATTTTAAAAATTATTTCTCTTCTGCTCACTATATTCTCCAATTACCTTTGGGTCAATTGCCAATTTCTTGGTGCTTTCAACAAATACATACCCCAATTAAATTATTCTATCAAAAGAAAAACATACAATTGTCCAATTCTGCTTATATAGTGCTTAACTTGTCTATGCCTTAAGGGATGTGATGTTTTGGTTAATTTCTTGGTGCCAATGGACATAATAAGTACATGCAGCGGGTCTTCAACTCATTAAAACTACAGATAATGGAATGGAAGGTGATGTATTGGGTTCAAACCCTATGAGCAGAGGAAGAACTACTAAGAGACCAAGTTCTTGGATTCAAAAAATTCATACTCGGCCCCCAAAACTGAAAGTTGGCTTAAAATTTGGGCACTGGCAAGCTGACTAGCTCCACCTAGTGCTTTGTTTGGTTTTTATTTTTTTGGGTGTCTGTGTGTGTTCAAGATGAATTCTCAATGGAGCGTCATTATTGATTAGATATTATATCTTATCAATGAAGAAAAGAAGAAGGAAAATTCCTTTCTTTTGCATGTTACATGTCAAAGGTTAAAAGAGTGGACGCTATTTTCTAAATATGTAAGCAAACTTACGTTAGTTATGCTTACCTTGTCTGACTCATTTTCCTGTTGATTCTAGAATTGAATGCACAATACTCATTTTCTGACAATTTTCATATTATTCCATTTTCTGTGTTGAATTTTATTTGTGATATACCGAGGCATACAAGACATAATTTTGTTTTCAATAACTACTCATCTGGTGATGCTACTTCTAAACATGGATTACTTCTCACACATTTACAAATTGAATGTGCTTGAAGTCCTGGTCACTAATTTGAATTATAAAATAACTGACCTTCCTGTATTTGTATTCCACTTTGTTTATGCAGGGACCTGAGATTCGAACTGGTTTTCTCAAGGATTCAAAGCCTATTCAGCTTAAAGAAGGTCAGGAGATTACCATCACTACTGATTACAGCATCAAGGGGGATGAGAAGACGATATCCATGAGCTACAAAAAGCTGGCTGTGGACTTAAAGCCTGGAAATACCATCTTGTGTGCGGATGGCACCATTACCCTCAATGTATTGTCTTGTGATCCAGATGCTGGGACTGTGAGATGCCGCTGTGAGAACACTGCCATGCTGGGTGAGAGGAAAAATGTCAATCTTCCTGGTATTGTGGTGGATCTTCCTACACTGACAGAGAAAGATAAAGAAGATATTTTGGAATGGGGGGTTCCTAATAAAATTGATATGATTGCTCTTTCATTTGTGCGCAAGGGCTCAGATCTTGTTAATGTACGTAAGGTTCTTGGGCCACATGCGAAGAATATTCAACTCATGTCGAAGGTATGTTGCTTCTTTTCAATATCAAGTTTTCCTGACATTCTGATTCTCAAAAAAAAAAAGGGGTTTCCTGACTTTCATATGGTAAGATGTTGATGTTAAATGGTGCCATTTAACAAAAGAAATGCAAGTTATATATGGTTAATTTGCAAAATCTGCGTTTTTGGACTCTCCAAGGCCCATGCATGAGTTGCCACTAGGGTTTTAAAATGAATAAAGTTGTTCATGAAAAGCTCGAGTTCAATTCATTACTATACTCCTTGAGCTCGTTCTTTAATTAAATGAACCAAGCTTAAGCTCAAGTTTGAAGCTTGATGAGGTAACAAAACATGTTTGAAAAAAAGTCAAGTATGGCTCTATATGTTTGTGAATATTAAAGATAATTCGTTCCTTAATTAATCTGAGCAACTTTAATGAAAAAATTGTCAAAGAAAATGCATTTTTCCATGTTGCCGTACCATTCTCTCTCTCTCTCTCCCCCCTAAATGTTGATCAAGCGATGATTGTTTGGTTGTTGTGGAGTGTTGGTCAAATGATGATTGTTTAATTGCTGTGGTTTTCTCAGGTTGAGAATCAGGAGGGAGTAATCAATTTTGATGAGATCTTGCGTGAGACTGACTCATTCATGGTTGCCCGTGGTGATCTTGGAATGGAGATTCCAGTTGAGAAAATCTTCCTGGCACAGAAAATGATGATATATAAGTGTAATCTTGTGGGCAAGCCTGTGGTCACTGCTACTCAGATGCTTGAATCCATGATCAAGTCTCCCCGGCCAACCCGCGCTGAAGCCACTGACGTAGCAAATGCTGTCCTTGATGGCACTGACTGTGTGATGCTTAGTGGTGAGAGTGCAGCTGGGGCCTATCCAGAAATTGCTGTGAAGATAATGGCTCGAATTTGTATAGAGGCAGAATCATCCCTCGACTATGGGGCTATCTTTAAGGAGATGATTAGGTCAACCCCACTTCCAATGAGCCCATTGGAGAGCCTTGCATCATCTGCTGTCCGGACTGCTAACAAGGCCAAAGCAAAACTGATTGTTGTGTTGACACGTGGAGGAACCACGGCCAAGTTGGTTGCCAAGTACAGGCCAGCTGTTCCAATCCTGTCAGTAGTTGTTCCAGTTTTGACGACAGACTCGTTTGATTGGACTTGCAGTGATGAGACACCAGCAAGGCATAGCCTAATATACCGGGGTTTGATTCCTCTTCTGGCTGAGGGATCTGCTAAGGCCACTGATGCAGAATCGACTGAGGTGATTTTGGAAGCTGCTCTGAAGTCAGCAACACAGAAGGGCCTCTGCAAGCCTGGTGATGCAGTAGTGGCACTTCATCGTATTGGAGCTGCCTCAGTTATTAAGATCTGCGTTGTGAAGTGATAATTGATAGGGTATGCAGGAGACAATGCTTGGCATCTAAAGGTGGTTATGTTTGGATTTTATCTATTTTATGTTTATGCTATTTAATCTTCACAATACTAAAAATATTCAGCTATTTTTCATCTTTTTGGAGCTATGCTGGATTTCTTGTTTTTCCAGTTAGCTAATGTTATGAAATATTTTACAGTGCCCTGGTAGAAATAAGGGGCAGGACATCCCTTTTAATATTTCTGGTTGTGGTAGTTCCCATTAGATATTCGCACCACGTTACTTTTGTAATCCCTTGTGTTTTGTCTCCATGTTTTTTTAATTGGTTTTGATTTTTGTTGTTTGTCTGCGTTGATATGGTGTCCTATCCTATGCATTAATTTGTGACTAGATCTATGTTTTTAAAATTTGAATAGAAGTTATCTTTTGAAAAGATATGATAAATACGATTGATTTGAACCAAATCAGCAGTTAGTTTTTGGCGAGGAATATGATTGAGATTGAGTTGTTTCAAGATTCCAGACTCCCTATGTGAAGAATTAACTATTATGGTGAGGAATTTCAGGTGGGGTCAGAAGGGTGAGGAAAAGAAGATGGCGTGGATTAGTTGGGAGAAGTTGTGCATTCCTAAAAGTCAAGGTGGTATGGGTTTTAAGCTTCTTGAGGAGTTCAATCTAGCCTTGTTAGCTAAACACTGGTGGAAACTTTAGACGAAACCAAATTCTTTAGTCTATCGTGTTCTCAAATTTCTTTAGCTTATCGTGTTCTCAAAGCTAAATATTTTTTGGAGTGTGATTTTGTGGATACTTATTTGGGGAGAAGACCTTATTTGTGGCGGAATATTATGTCAGCTCAACATGTGGTTAGGAGGGGTTTGAGATGGAGGGTGTGAAATGGTCAAAAGATTAGGGTTTGGGCTGATAAATGGCTTCCCACCCCCATCGACTTTTGAACCTGTTGGAGGAACATGCCTGGGTATGTGAGTTGATTAATTGTGATCGTGGGGAGTGGAAGGCAGAGTGGTCAAGTCTCTGTTTATTCCACATGAGGCTGTAGCTATTTTGGGTATTCCTATTAGTTCAGCTCTTTTGGAGGATTCTGTGATTTGGAATGCTATACCAAATGGCAAGTTCTCGGTGAGGAGTACATATGAATTGGCTATGAACTTGTGTGAGCAATCTGAAAGAGGCTGTATCTCTAATGATGGGGTGATTAAAAAATTTTGGAGGAAGATTTGGAGCTTACAAGTTCCTAATAAGGTTAAGCATTTTGCTTGGAGGGCCTGTAAAAATATCCTCCCTTGTCTTTTTAATCTTAAGAAGAGAGGTGTTTTGGTGGATGATAGGTGTGAGCAATGTGGTGAGAAGGGGAAGTCTTCGGGTCATCTCTTTTGGAGATGTAGTTTTGCTGCTCAAGTGTGGGAGTCATCTTCTATTTTTAAGCTTGGCATAGAGTTTAGTTCTAGACCTTTATTGACTTGCTTTGTTCCTCTGGGATAGCCAACAATGCAATGATGATTCTCTCTCTCTTTGCTATTTCTATTGCTTGGGCTATGTGGAGAAGAGGGAATGAGAGAAGAAATGGCAAAAAAATTTGATCGAGTCATATGCTAGTGCAGTGGGTTGGGCAGTATATTGTTAATGAGACTTTGTTCTCTTTGCATGGGTTCCACCTACTGCTCCTTTGTTCAAAGTTAATGTGGATGCTGCTATTTTCTCTTCTCAACGGACACGTGGTGTGGGTGCTGTGATAAGGGATGAGATTGGCTTGGTGGTTGGTGCTCTTACTCCTAGTAAGACAACGGACAATAAAAGCACGTGATTGGACCAAAATGTATATAGTGTATGGTAAAGTTAACAGGAGGGCCAACCAAAGATTATTAAGAAATGCCAAAGAAGGGTTGAACCATTGGAAGAGTAAGGAAATTTTCGTGAACGTGCTCTCATGCCCTTGTGCGTGTAGAAGCAGTATTGGTCTTGCAGTTTAGTCTTGCAAGAGTTTGGTGACCTCCTGGTGAGGTGAGGTCAGTCTTGGTAACCTCTTTCTCTGGGGAAGGGAGAGTGGGGTTATAGCAGTATGGCGGATGAACTGGAAGCTATGTGGAGTAAACTAAGTTTTACAGAAGAAGAAGGTGAAGATATTGTTTTAGGGAGTAGTAGTACAAAGTTAGCAAGGGAGATTGGAAAAAATTGTGTGGTGATGAAGATTCTTACAAAACGCATAATTTTTCTGGAAGCTTTAAGAAAGAACATGAGAATGTTGTGGAAACCAAACAGGGGCCTCCAAATCTCTGAAATTGAAAATGACATGTTTCTTGTGGAGTTTGGCAATGGCAGAGATAAGAAACGGGTAATGGAGATGAGCCCTTGGTGTTTTGAAAAGCAACTTATACTTTTGCAGGAATTTGAAGGTGAGTTGGTACCAAAAGAAATAGTCCTGAAATGGACCCCTTTTTGAGTTCAAATATACAACCTTCCGCTAAAGAGCATGACACGCGAAACTGGGATGGAAATCGGGGCAAAGATCGGAACAGTTTTAGACATTGATGTGCCTGAAAAAGGAGTACAATGGGGAAAATGTTTAAGGGTACGAATTCAGTTTGATGCCACTAGAAAACTGGTTAGGGGAAAAAGGGTTTCGATTGAAGGCGGAGAGAGCAGATGGGTATTTTTTAAATATGAGCGGCTGCCGAACTTCTGCTACCGGTGTGGAAAGCTGGATCATGGAGAAAAGGAATGTGCAGAAAAACAGGGGTCGGAGAATGGAGAGGATGGGGGTTGTATGCAATACGAGGCGTGGTTAAAGGGGTGAACCAAGAAGACGGATGGGGAATGATCAGGGAAGATCGGAAGGCTCTAATAAAATGAGCTTCAAGCAGAATAGGGAGGAGTCGACGGCTGGGATGTTTGTGCAAGAAGCGGTCCGGCAAGAGGTGAGGGAGGAAGCAGGTGGAGGTCACGTGAGTGGGAGCAGGACCAGTCAAAGGTCTAGTCAGTGTTACAAGTCAGAGGAAAAGAGGGTGGCGTGTGAAGATGAGGAATGCAATCATGAAAATGGAAAGTCAAGCCTGCCACAAGAAAAGGGGAATGGGGGATTAGACATGAGAGGCATGAACTCTCTGACAAGCAACCTTCCCACAGCAGAAATTGAGAGAGATATGCAGTGGGAGAAAACAAAGAGTAAGGTGGAAGACAGCAAACAAAAAGAGAAGGAAGGGCACACGGATACTGGGAATGTATTGGGCCTAGAGACAATACAGACCATACCATGGGCTGAAGAAGTATCTAGCCCGTTAGCAATGAGCTTTAACAAAGAGAAGGGGTGGGTTGCTGAGACTTTGGGCCCTACAAGTGGGCATTGGAAAAGGCTTGCAAGACAAAATAATAAGCCCAGCCCAGTTAAAAGAGACAGCCCAGAAAAATTAAAAAGAAGTGGCCCGGTCCCTTTACAAGAGCTGGATCCTAATGCTCTAAATACCAAACGGAAGAAAGGTAAGACTCAGACAGGGGAAAAAATTGATGAAGACAAGAATATGGATGGCGGAGAGGCGGTGGCTACTGTGCAGCACCGTCGAGCTCAATGAGCGTCTTAGCATGGAATTGTCGGGGGTTGGGGACTCCTCCGGCAGTTCGTACACTCACCGAAGAGGTGAAAGAAAAAAATCCCATTTTGGTGTTCTTGGCAGAAACAAAAGCAACAACGGAGAGGATGAAAGGCTTTCAATATAAGTTGGGTTTTACTCAAGGGATTATTGTTCCTTGCGATGGTAAAAGTGGTGGCCTTGCAATGCTGTGGAAGGAAGGCGTAGATGTCCGTTTCAAGAGTTGCTCTCACTCCCATATCGATGTGGTGGTTCACGGTGAAGGCAGTGGAGGCCCGTGGAGGACCACTGGGTTTTATGGTCACCCCGCCACAAGTATGAGGCAAAGCTCCTGGCAATTGATAGAATCCCTGTATGGCCAATGCAAGATGCCGTGGTTAGTGTGCGGGGACTTTAATGAAATCTTGCATCCAGACGAGAAGATAGGGTGGAAGGAAAGGGATGCGGATCAGATGAGGGAGTTTAGGGAGTCACTTAGCAGATGCGGTTTGATTGATTTAGGTTTTGTTGGTCCGAGGTTTACCTGGTGTAATGGGCGTTTTGGTGATCAGCGCACGCTGCTTCGGCTGGACAGAATGGTTGCAAATGAGGAACGGATGAAGATTTTTCCTGAAGCTAAGGTTCACAATGTATCAATGTCGGCTTCGGATCATTGTTTGCTGGTCCTGCTACTCAAAAAGAATCAGTACAGAAATAGGGGGAAGAAGCGGTTCTTTTTTGAAGCAATGTGGACAAAGGAGGAAGAGTGTAAGGAAGTCATTGAAATGGCTTGGGACCCATATAAGGATGATGCTACCCGGCCAATCCAGGAGAGATTAGAGAGATGCCAGCGTCAACTCTAATGCTGGAACCAGAATAGCTTCGGGAATATCTACAAATATTTAAAGCAAAAGAAGTCGCATCTTCAGTTTCTTGAGTCCCTCAACCAGCTTCATGAGACAGCAGAGGAAATTCAGGCAGTACGTAAGGAAATCAATGATCTTCACACAAAGGAGGAAATCATGTGGAACCAAAGGTCACGGGTGTGCTGGCTGCAAAATGGAGACAAAAACACAAAGTTTTTCCATGCCACAGCCAGCCAAAGGCAGAGGAAAAACAGAGTTGGGGGAATGTTGGATGAAGAAGGTGTATGGCAAGAAGAACCCGAGATTGTAGAAAATATTATTCTGGACTATTTCAAGTCAATATTCAGCTCGGACCAACCTGCAAGTTTCGATGCAAGTTTGGAGGCTATGGACAGAAGGGTAACCCCAGAGATGAACCAGGCACTTCTAAAGGAGTTCAGGGAAGAGGAGGTCTGGAGTGCGCTCAAACAAATGCACCCGACAAAAGCACCGGGCCCCGACGGTATGTCCCCTATCTTTTACCAAAAATATTGGGATATTGTTGGGCATAGTGTACAAAATTGTGTATTACAAGCTCTTAATTCTGGTATAATGCCTAGGGGTATCAATAATACTTATATTTGCATGATTCCTAAGACCAAAAACCCACAAAAGATAACTGACTATCGTCCCATCAGCCTCTGCAATGTGATTTACAAATTAATATCAAAGGTCCTTGCGAATAGATTGAAGAAAATTTTGCACAGTGTGATCAATGAAGCACAGAGTGCATTTGTTCCAGGAAGACTTATAACAGACAATGTGGTTGTGGCTTTCGAAACCATGCACTCAATTGCTAAAAGAAAAAAGGGGAAGGCTGGTTCAATGGCGATCAAGTTGGATATGTCAAAAGCCTATGACCAAGTTGAGTGGGCCTATCTTGGGTCGATGATGCGGAAAATGGGCTTTGAAGAAAAATGGATATCGCTAATTATGATGTGCGTGACCATGGCGACTTTTTCAGTTCTTATTAATGGGGAGCCAAGAGGCACAATTACACCTTCGAGGGGGCTGCGTCAAGGGGATCCTATTTCCCCATACCTGTTCCTATTGTGCGCCGAGGGTCTAACTGCACTTCTGAGGAGAAAGGAGGCCGGGGGGTTGATAAGGGGGGTGGCGGTGAGCAGGATTGCCCCCTCAATTTCGCACCTTTTCTTTGCGGATGATTGCATCATCTTTTGTAGAGCAACTGAGGAGGAGTGCAGACAAGTAGCCTCGGTCCTGGAAGTCTACGAAAAGGAGTCGAGACAAAGGTTGAATAGGGAAAAAACCTCGCTATTTTTCAGCAAGAACACAAGGGAAGACATTCAAAATTTTGTGAAGGAGACATTCGGTGCTGAGATTGTCAAACAACATGAAAAGTACTTGGGTTTGCCTCCTATAGTTGGAAGAGGAAAGAAAAAGGCTTTTAGTCGCATTAAAGACCAAGTGGGCAGAAAGATAGCGGGTGGAAAGGGAGATTGTTATCTAATGCGGGTAGGGAAATCCTTATAAAGGCGGTTGCGCAGGCCACTCCAACATATACCATGAATTGTTTCAAGCTCCCGGACTCTCTTTGCGCTGAGATTGCATCTTTGGAGAGTGGTTTCTGGTGGGGAAAGAAAGATAAAGCAAGAAAGATTGCTTGGGTGTCGTGGCATAAGCTGTGTAAGCTAAAGACGGAGGGGGGGCTGGGTTTTAGGGACTTAAAAGCTTTCAATCTTGCCCTCCTAGCCAAGCAAGGCTGGAGAATACAACAAAACCCTAACACTTTGATCCACAAAGTCCTTAAAGCAAAGTATTTTGCGAATTCCTCCTTCATGGAAGCTCAAGTAGGGAAAAAGCCATCCTACATATGGAGAAGCTTGGTGGCTGCTATACCGGTGATTAAGGAGGGGACCAAATGGATTGTTGGGAATGGGAGAAGCATTAAAATATGGGGGGAGAAATGGATTCCCTCATCGGACTCAGGCAGAATTATAACCCCAAGAACCTATATGGACAGTGAGGCGAAAGTGGCAAGCCTAATTGTGCATGATCGAGCGGAGTGGGATGGTGCTTTGATACGTCGCTCTTTCCTCCCTTACGATGCAGAGGCTATCCTTAGCATTCCTATTAGCCCTATGAACCCGCCGGATTCCCAAGTGTGGGCAAAGTCCCCAAACGGGATCTTCACTGTCAAGAGCGCACATCGAGTGGCTGCTAAATACCTTGATGAGCTCAAGGGTAGAGAGGAAAGTCCTGGCAGCTCGAATAATTCCAAAATGACAGAAGTGTGGAAGGTTGTTTGGAACTTAAAGTGTCCGAATAAAATAAAACATTTCATGTGGAGAGCTTGTAGAAATGTGCTCCCCACGAAACAGTGTCTGCTGCACAGAAAGGTACTCACAGAGGACTTTTGTGACTTTTGTGGTGAAAGTGAATCTTCTAGTCATGCTTTGTGGGGTTGTGCCATGGCTAAGGAAACTTGGGCTGAAACAAAATTCAGGATTGATAAGCTAATCCATCCACCGAAGGAATTTCTTGATGTGGTCTGGTTGCTCTTGGAGTCACCTGGGGATACGAATTGGGAGGCCTTTGCTATCACGGCTTGGGGTTTGTGGAATAACAGAAATGCAGTCCGGCATGGGGAAGCTTGTAAACGGGGGAAAACTATTGCAAAGGAAGCTCAGAAGTATGAGTTTGAAGTGTGTTCTGCCAGGCCAGTCAGCCTTATTGGAGTTTCTTCTGCTCCTAGACTCAAACGCTGGTGTCCTCCTCCTAAAGGAACATACAAGGTCAATACTGATGCGGCAGTATTCAACAACTGGGGCTGCTGTGGGTTTGGCGCGGTAATTAGAAATGATAAAGGGGAGCTGATGGGTGCTTTGTGTAAGAAAGTTGAGTTTCCATTGGGGCCTATTGAAGCAGAAGCTAAAGCTATGGAAGCAGGTATTTACTTAGCTTGGGACCTGGGACTGAAAGAGATAGTAGTGGAAGGTGACTCTCAACAAGTTATACAAGCTCTAAATGGTTCCATCACACCGGCCCTGTCCATTCTGAAGGTTGTTGAAGGGCTGAAACTTTTTCTGCTGCGGTTTAACTCTTGGAAGGCTGTACACTCTAGGAGAATCACTAACGAAGCAGCGCATTTACTAGCTAGGAATGCAAGGAATGTGAATGATAGTGTAATATGGGTAGAGGATACTCCTCCCCTAATTGAACACCAGATTCTGGTTGATGTAAGGTT
This sequence comes from Quercus lobata, assembly GCF_001633185.2. Lineage (NCBI taxonomy): Eukaryota > Viridiplantae > Streptophyta > Magnoliopsida > Fagales > Fagaceae > Quercus > Quercus lobata. Next base: position 218,810 of record NC_044904.1, on the reverse strand, counting down.
TTTGGACTTCTGTCCAGAGTAATGAAGTTATGTTATCTGTTTCCAATAAAAAAAAAAAAAAAAAAAATGCCAAAGAACAATAAAGGTTAAATAAATCAACATCCCAACTAAATAAATCAAATAAATAATGGGGATTGAGCATATCAAGGAAACCTTACTAATGGATATCAAAATGAAACAATATTTTTTTTTTTTTTTGAGGAATAAATGAAACAAATTATTTTACTTAATTATTTAATCAAGGAAATAAATAAGCAGATAATATCATGGTTCATCAAATAAATCAAGATTAAAATTTGAAAAAGATACTCTAAATAATTTCTTGGAACTAAAAAAAGAATGAATCATCAACAACAAACATAGAAAGCAAATATCAAAAGATTACATAAAAGGGAAAGAAAATTAATTATCCTATTGATATTATTATAATTAGAGTAAGTCTAGTGTCACAACAATTTTTACTACTTTTGCCACAACTTTCCTATATGGCAAGTTGTAAATAATAAAAATAAAATGATAGGTCCATGATTCCACTACTCACGGGTCGCCATGTGACAAAGTTGTGACAAAGTTGTAAAATTAGTTGTAATATCAGACTTACTCTTATAATTAACATAATCACTAAAGTATAACATTATACTCTAGATTTTGTGTAACATATTATTTTTATAGGTATGATGTATTATTCTTTCTATTGGATAATAATGCTTACTAATATGGAGGGTGAGGGCGAGGGAGGGGAGATGCATCAAATTAGGCAACATCGATTCAATTTGCATATGAATGTTATTAATGAAATTAAAATAGAAGTTGTGTAATAGTAATCCAAAATTTCCAATAGAAAATTGTACAAGATGTCACTTTTTGAAGATATTACCCCAATATTGCAAATGGACCTTAATCACGCAGTAAATAGAACTCTACTCAATCATTAGCTTTACTTCTATATTCCAACAAGATGGCTACCATGATTTACGTCATAGATCACTAGAAATTTTGTTGTTTTTTTTGCCAAAATTGACTCCAAATTTCCTTATTACTGTTTGAAGTAATCTTCATTAGCCTGAATAGGCATGGACGATTCTAGTGGCGGAGGCAGAAAAGTTTCTTTTGGGGTAGTGTCTATTAATTATGAATTGACAATTGTATATGTAATTAATCACTCCAACTCAAAAAAAAAAAAAAAAAAAAGGATTTTATATCATTATCATTTTATATGTAAATAATTTGAAGATTTCTTTTTATAATTTCTTTTTAGATATAAACAGTAAACACAGACACACAATTTTATTCTCAAATCAAATGATTATGTACTTTGTGATTTATAAACCACATGAATATCATATAATGTTCACCGACCTGGACTTGATACCATTGACTACCTAGGAGAGAGCACAGCAGTAATATAGAAGCATAAACAATGATAAAATAGTTGATAAAGAAGAGAATAGCAAAATAGATATAGTCAAAATAGATTAAAACAGGGTATGGAATATGAAAACTGAAACAAATAAAATCTTACTTGAAAATACTTCTGTCTTTGATTAAAACTGAAAACTTCTGTCTTTCTTACAAGCTTTGAAAATAAACACTGTCTGAAGAGTTACAAGATTACAAAGTAAAATCTATAAAGGGTTACAAGATTGTCTGTCTGGAAAGGTAAGGTTACAAGATTACAAAAAGATAAAGTAAAGTACAAAAATCTTTCTAAGCGAGAGTACAAAAGTCTTTCGGGGAAAGGGAGAGCTAGAGTCTTTCTGAGGGAGAGGGCTATCTTGGATCTATTGGACCTTGGAATTGAAATGGAAATTTGGACCTAAAAACTGGACCTTAATTCTGGACCTAAAATTTGGACCTTCGAACTGGACCTCCCTTCTGTCTTCGGAGTCTGTCCTTTTATAGATGAAGTGAACCATGGTAAGTCTTCAAAAGTAACCTGAGTTAAGTAAAGTGGACTCAAGTTAATCTGTCGGTAGAATCTTGAACAGTAATAGTCTGTCTGTATGTGAATAATATTCTGTCAAAATATCTTTCAAAATCTGTCTGTATCTATCTGGAAGTTATTCATGCATGTCGGTGAATAGTGATCTGTCTCTAGTGAATAGTGATCTGTCGTTGGTGAATAGTGATCTGTCGCCGTTGTCTGTCAGAAGAGTATTCTGTCTGTCTGTGCCTTCTGTCTATCTGTATCTGTATAGTTATCATAATCTAGCAGATCAGAGTTGTCCTCATCATGCTCGTGGTACACTCCATAACAATTACATAGGGCACAATATGAAATAAGTCGGTAAATAGGACCACGATCCTTTGCTGTCATTTGTCTGGGATCCTTAACAATCTTTCTTTGCCCAATAAGCTTTCTTACTGAAGGTCTTGGGCCATATATAGCTATCCTGTTTGTGTAGCCATATAAGTGGAAGCCTTCTCTGTCTAATTCTTTCTGTACATTATTAATCTTGTTACTCATGAAATTAGACCATTCTTGAGTCAGAGTACCTGGATCATCAAGTGATAAATAAGTATCTCCTGTATACCAATTATGTTCAGGGATACAACCCCAATCATGGATAAGAACTAAAATGTGGGCTGGTTGAACTTCCATATAATAGCTATTATTCCAGGCTGGAAGAGTACTCCAGATTAGTAATTTCATATAATTAAGTCCTTCAATCTGTATGGCTGCTTCTCGGATGACATTAGGAAATAAACTGATCTGATCTGCAGAAGTTATGGTTAATTTGCTGATAAACCCGGCTTCTAGCAATTCAAATAACCAAAAAGGATCACAAATTACTGGATCTTCTGTCTCTGTATTGATAAGTAATCCCGGGCAAGGATTGTATCTGTCTCCTAGTCCTTCATAAACTCTGTCTGCGTCTCCAAAACTTTCATACCATGTAGCTTTATGAGATAGCCATGTATCGTCTGTCATATCTTCTGTCCTGATAATTGCTGTAGAAACTAATACCGTAAAAAGATGAATCCATCTGTCATAAGAACTTGTTAGGGCTTTATGAGTCAATATTTTCTGTTGAATTTCAGGAAGTAAAGCTGTGATGGCAAGTCTCGTATTTTGCTGAATCTTAGGGTGGAGCTTTGAAAAACTTGTTCCCATAAGATAGCTTTTTAGAGACTGTGATTCTGTTATTGTGGAGCTTGAATCTCCATCCTTCTTGCCAGGGAGTTGACAACTTAGTGCTTCAATAACTGCACCAGTGTTAACAAGATGTAATTCCAAAGCCTAAAGGGTCATTTGGAATAAGGGTTTCTGTCTAAGGGTAAAGGCTGCCTGTAAATTATCAAGAAGTAGTTTAATATGAAAAGGAAGGTCTGTAAATTCTCCGTCTTGAAACATAAGATCACTGTCGGGTACTTTTTACAGAATTACACTTTTATCACCACATGAATACATTGCCTCTGCTAGCAGTGTATCTTGAAGATAATATTTTAAAAAAATGGTTTATTTTTCAAACGGAATAAAACTTTGAAAGTGCTTGGATGGTTCGACAAAGTAAAAAAGGAAAGAGAAGGGAGGGGAGAGAGTGTTACTTTTTTAGGGTATAACGGTATTTTGAATATATGAGATGCATCCATTTTAATTGACTGTCATTTCTCACAGACGCGGAGAGAGTGTCCTAGTTACTTTTTCCGCAAGTCTTTCCTGAAGTCTTTCTCTCATCAAAAAAGGGTGCTCTCCTCAGTCTCTCCTATCTCATTTCTCTCTCTCACAAACTCAGATCAGGTAAGGGAATTTCGATCTTCGTGTGTTTTATTTGTTTTTCTTTCCTTAATAATTCTCAATCAGTGAATTTGCTATCAGCTTTATGAATATTGTTTTTGAAAATCTTTGATATTTTTTTATTTCATTGATTTCTATTAGATTGCAGATTTACGGATATCACAAAAAATTATATCTATTTCTTTGGCTAGATACATGCCTTCCCTTCCACAACCCCAATCCTTAAAATGGCCCCCAAATGACTCACCAAAGCTATACTTTCTCATAAATAGAGACATGCATACATGGATACTGTGAATTCTTATCCAATCAGGGATCAGAGCAGAAAAATTGAGTAAATAGACATTGTCCTGTTCCTCGTTTAAAAAAACAAAAACATTGTCCTTATTAATTAAACAAGTATTTATATTTCTATATATAATTTATATATATATATATATATATATATAGCATAGGATCACCACTACTGGTTAAAGAGACTTGTCGAGAGATAGTGGGTGTGGGTGAAAGGGTACATCTACGACTACGACTACGAAGATGGAGAGATCTATGGGTGTTTGTGTAGTTGTAGCGGTGTTGATGATGGTGATCAGTAGTAGTACTGCTGTTTCTGCTGAGGGTAAGAGTAGCAAATTCCAGTACTACAGCCAGAGACACAGGAGAAATCTGCTTGCCAATGGGCTTGGCTTGACTCCTCAAATGGGGTAATACTATACTCCAAACTACTACTACTACTACCACCTTGCACTTGCTTAGTCTCTCATTCTTCTTCTTTTCAGTCTTTATCTATTTATTTATTTTGAAGTTTTAAGTTTAACTGCAACTACTATAGTTTTGTTGGTCGGTGACTGTGAGTGATGAACGACCAGTTTGTGCTTGTCACGTGACAATCAACTGTTTGTATCAGATAATCAAAGAAAAGATCTAGCAGTACTGTTTGTTTGATATTGTGTTTGTGTGTATATACAAACCCATTAGATCAGGTTCAGGTTCAGCTGGGTCCTCCTCATCTGGATTGCTGTACTGATTAGCAGGGGCGGCCCAACATAATTTGGGGTTTAAGGCGAAAAATTTATGCGGGGCTTTTAATATGTAAATATTAATTAAACAAAATTATTTAATACTAATCAAATTAAGGTTAATTTGATACATTAAATACATAAATAATACCAACTAGACTAATGTTAATTTCATATAGAGAATTGAATATCATAGTTGAATTATAAATATTAATAAAAAGAAATAAAAATATATTGCAATTGAAAAAGATACTTTATTCTGGATATAAGACGATGCCTAGTTAAATAAAGTTGTAATCTAATTTTTAATTTTATATTTTGATTTTAAGAAAGAGAGATAGATATTATTTGGTATGTGGCTTTGTAGGATATTAGTTTACAAAAATCAAAGCCTCAAACTATCAGGGGAGATTAATCTATAATTGATGATTTAACACATTTGCAACATCTTTTTGAAATATTTTAGGGTTTCACTTGAGTTTAAGTTCTATTGGTCTTGTAATTTGAGAGTCTTAATAGAAATGCAAAAAAAAAAAAAAATGCATTAATTAAAAGTATTATAAAATGTTCAAAATATAATGTGACATTGTCTCTCATTGATGAACTTCATCAATTTAACTAATGACTATTTATATCAATTTTTTGTGATTAATAACATGACAATTTGTAAGCCAATAATAAAATTTGTAGTATACTTAACATCACTAATAAAAAAAATGTATAACCTTTAGAAAATATATATATAGTTTTATAAAAATTTGGATTTTTAACTATGAAAAGAAGGGCTTTTTTTTCTTAAATTTTTTTTTTTTTTTTTATTTTATATTTTGGTGGAGCCTTGGGCCTAGGCCTAACTTGCCTAGGCCTTGAGCCGGCCCTGCTGATTAGCATTAAAGTAGCTTCTCTGTGGTAGGCACATGCACCGCACTACCACCCTCGTAATTCTAATGTGAACTTTTATTTTAATCCTATTATAATTGTTATTTATTTATTGTCCTTTTTGAGAATGAAGCATGTTACTAATATTATTCAAAATTGGCTAAATCAGCCTGTACAATATGGTGAATGTCTGGTGGTACTTCTTCCATCCAGACAGTTAGATTTGGCTCTCTCAGAGCTCTTTTTGCCAAAGCATGTGCTACATTATTCCCTTGACGGTAAACATGAGAATATCTGATAAATTGGAAAGCACTAGATAAACATTTAACGTCTTGAAGAATATGCCCATGTAAAGATAGTGACGAACTTGGATCTTGGAGTTCCCTGCAAATTACTTCTGAGTCGCCCTCCATTATCACTTTAGTTAGACCTAGTTCCATTGCAAATTCAGCGGCCTTCCTCGCAGCTAAGGCTTCAACCATGGCCACTGTTGTTGGGAGTGGTAGTTGTTGCGTCATCGATGCCATTACAGCTCCATCTTCATTTCTGATCACCACGCCAATACCAGCCCTTGCTTGCTGGACAGAAATGGCTCCATCATAGTTAACTTTGTAGGTCCCATGATCTGGTGGCTTCCATCTAACATGGTTCTTGTGTTGTGGCGTCCCGACCGTTTGGTGCAGAAGCTGAAACTCGTGTTTCCTATCTTTTGAAATTGCATAAATCTGGTCAAGTGGGCACGCCGTTTCCTTGAGCCGAACTTGATTTCTCCTATTCCACACAGCCCAGCTCGTGTAAGCCAACAAAGCTACGTCCAGCTCTTCTTCAAAGGCTCGTTTGAGAATATCTTTGATGCTTCGTCCTGCCATTTCCGATAGCCACCGCCACTGAGGAGCTGCATTCCACATTACCTGCACAGCAGAGCAAAAGAAAATAGCGTGAGAGCAATCTTCATCCCCTGTTTTGCAGATTTCGCATTGACCGTCTGGAGTGATCCGTCTGCGGCATAAGTTCGCTTTCACTGGCAATGCTTCTCTGCTAGCTCTCCACAGAAAATTTTTGATCTTGCTTGGCACCTCCAAACCCCACAGTTTCTTCCAAAAAGCTGAATCAGTATCTGTTCTTTGGGGTTGTACAGAGTTCTCAAATAAAAACCGGTATCCCGATTTGATTGAGTAGTTGCCGGAAGGCGTAAACGGCCAAACCAATACATCCGTTTGGTTTGTGGAACTCAGGGGGATATTTTTAATCGCTTCTGCTTCCTGTGCATTGAAAATATGATCAATAACCTCATTCCTCCATCTCTTGGTCACTGGGTTAATTAGCACCTCCACATTTGAGTTTTCTTGTCCAAAAAGAACCGGTGTTGTTATTTTGCCTGAAGGTTGAAGTGGCAACCAATTGTCCCCCCAAATCTTTATCTGCTTCCCGTCTCCCACTCTCCAAAGAGCCCCTTTGCGAATGACATCCCTTCCTTTAAGAATACTTTTCCATGCATAAGAAGCCGAGGAAGAATCCTTTGCTTCTAGTATGGAACTTCTTGGAAAAAATCTAGCCTTGAAAACTTTATAGAACAAAGAGTTGTCATCATGAAGGAGTCTCCAAGCTAACTTAGCAAGCATCGCCTCATTAAACATTGTCAAATCTTTAAACCCCATTCCCCCTTGATCTTTGTGTTGGCACATGTCTTCCCATCTAACCCAATGTATCTTCCTCCTATCTCCCCTTTGCCCCCACCAAAACTTCCTTATTAGGGTCTCGATCTCATGACACAAAGTGCTAGGGAGTTTAAAACAACTCATCGTATAGGTGGGTATTGCTTGGATAACTGATTTGATGAGTACTTCCCTATCCGCTTGTGACAAGAACTTACCCTCCCAACCTTGTAATCTCTTCCAGACTTTTTGCTTCAATTGATCAAAACTCACTCTTTTGTTCCTCCCCACCAAAGCCGGCAAACCCAAGTTTTCTTCGTATTGCTTCAACTCACTAACTCCAAGAGCTTCCATAATCTGTCTTTGCACTGCATTTGGGGTAGACTTGCTAAAAAATAGAGAAGTTTTATCTCTATTTAATTTCTGCCCCGACACCTTTTCATAAGATGAAAGAATATCCATCACCTTTTCACATTCATGAGTAGTAGCCCTGCAAAACAAAAGACTATCCTCTGCAAAAAATAAGTGTGTTAGTTTAGGACCATTACGGCATATAGATACCCCCTGAATATCACCTTTCTCCGTTGCTTTTTGAATCATTCGGTGTAGGCCCTCTGAGCATAGCAAGAATAAGTAGGGTGACAAAGGATTACCTTGGCGGATACCCCGGCTTGGTTTAATTTCTCCACTTGGTTCCCCATTCACCAGGATGGAATAGGTGACTGTAGTGATACACTCCATGACTAGGTCTATCCACCGATCCTGGAAACCCATCTGAGACATTACCGCTTTCAAGAAAGACCATTCAACTCGGTCATAAGCTTTGCTCATATCAAGTTTGAGAGCCATGAGTCCCGAATTTCCAGAGTTGTGATTTTTCATATAATGCAGTGTTTCAAAAGCAACCAGAATATTATCTGTGATTAAGCGCCCTTTAAGAAAAGCACTTTGATGCTCTGAGATAATATTGGGGAGAACTCTCTTTAACCTGTTAGCAAGAACTTTGGAAAAAATCTTGTAAAGCACGTTACATAAGCTAATAGGTCTAAACTCAGTAACATACTCTGGATTTTTTTTTTTGGAATCAAAGTGATGAATGTATGATTTAGAGAGTTTGGTAAAGAACCTGAATTTAAAAAGCTCAGCACATCATGAATTACATCACCTCTTACCAATTCCCAGAAGTTCTGATAAAATAGTGGCGGCATTCTATCCGGCCCTGGTGCTTTAAGTGGTGCCATTTGCTTCAAAGCCAACTCAACTTCCCATGCTTGAAAGTTTTCAGTCAAATTCTCATTCATTTCAGCTGTGACAATCCGCGCTATGGAGACCAGATCAGCCTCAGTAATTTCTGGATTGGAAGACGAGAATAGCTGTTGAAAATATGTCATGAACATGTCCGAAACTTCTTCTGGTTTTGTGCACCAGTTATCAGACTGATTTTTTATCCCAGTGATGAGGTTCTTGCGCCTTCTTTGAGTTGCTCGACTATGGAAAAAGCGGGTATTACGATCTCCATCCTTGAGGTACAAAGTACGCGACCTTTGTCGCCACATACGCTCTTCCTTATCCATTAGAGAATTTATTTCTTTTTTTAGCTCAACCAACTTGCTCGAATTACCTCCCTGGAGGACCCTTGTTTCTAACCGTGTCAAATCTCTCCTTTTTTTTTCTAATTGTTTTTTAATATTGCCGAAACAATCCTTGCTCCACTTAGTTAGAGCCTTTCCACAATTTTCAACCTTTTTAATCACCCTGCTATTTCCTGCCTCTTCATAGCTGATCTGCCAGACACCTTCCACCGTCTCACCGCACCCCTTGTCCCCTAGCCACATTTCCTCAAATCTAAACAACCTCTTCCTCGGTGCACAATCCAAATCCGACCATTCAATCCAAAGAATCTTGTGGTCTGAAGTTGTACTGTCCACATGATGAGTTCGGGTGCCTGGAAACTTTGAAAACCACTCATAGGAAACCACTGCTCTGTCTAACCTCTCCCAAATTGAAGTTCCATTGTTGAAAATTTTGCTCCAAGTAAAAGGGGAGCCCTTGAACCCAATGTCAATAAGTCCACACTCATCCAAAATATCACGGAAGGGTTGCATTTGTCCTGGTGGTCTTGTTCGTCCTCCGAGCTTCTCACTTTGCTTTAGGATCTCGTTAAAGTCCCCGGCGCACAGCCAAGGCAGTGAGGTTTGGTGGTGTAAGCTGCGAAGTAATTCCCAGGATTCATGCCGTTTGTGTGTTTCCAGTTCGCCGTAGAACCCTGTAAAACGCCATGCTGTCTCCGTATCTTTATTTATGATTGCATCTATGTGGTTCAAGGAAGAGGAGACTACATCAACCAGCAAGTCATTCTTCCAGTAGAGGACTAAACCTCCCCCTCTGTGGACCCGTTGAACAACAAATTTCTTATCAAAACGAATCCGGTCTTTCACGTACTCAAGCCTAGCTTAGTCTGCCAGTGTTTCGGCTAGGAACACGACAGCAGGAGCTTTTGCAGTCACTACCTCTGCGATTTCTTGAACTGCTAGGTGGTTCCCAAGCCCCCTGCAGTTCCAAGCGATGCAACTCATGGCGCTTATTTATTTATTTATTGTCCTAATACTGTAGTTTGCTAAGGACAAATATTGGTCTTGCTGTAAGATTTTCGAATATACAATTTTATCAGATCTTATCTAATTGGTGACCGTTGAAAGAGTGCTTTGTAATTAATTCCAAGTTCATCTCTACTTATCTTTTTATAATCATATCCTCTTCGATCACTTTTTTTAGTATATATTTATTGTTATTTTTGGATGAAAGCTTTTCACATTTATTACTAGAACTACTTTTCCTATTGCCTAATAACACCATGAACTTTAAAAAAAAAAAATCCTAATAATATGGATGGGGAATTGTGGGATTGAGGTGTTTTCTACTTATGTAGGTGGAATAGTTGGAATCACTTCCAATGCAATATCGATGAGAAAGTCATCAAAGAAACTGGTAGGTTTACTACTCAAATGCAATATTCTCCTTCAAACGTTAACCAGTGCTGTCTTTTTTCTTTATTTTAAATATCCTTAAATGAGGAACTTATATATGTCAAAAAGTGCTGTCAAAGTTCACATAGCAAAATGGTAGACTGCATCTATTGAGGTGGGAGAGATCGACTTACAAGAGTCCTTGTTTTCTTGGTTTAACAGCTGATGCTCTGGTCTCCACTGGTCTTGCCAAGCTTGGATATATCTACGTTAATATAGGTATGTGGCAATCGATTTACGTAGTTTCCCTTTTATCATAAATCGTCTTTTCTTTTAGCTAAGTGGGTACATGAAACTGAGCCAGAACTTCTATTTCTTACTTTCCCAGATGATTGCTGGGCTGAAATACATCGTGATGACAATGTATGGTTTCTTTTATAATTTTTGATAAGTTGGCTTCTCTTACAATTTTAGTGTTTTTGAAGTTTTTAAGAAGAATACAAACATTTGAACTTTGTAGTTGCACTAAACATTTGATTTTTACCTTTCAGGGTAATCTATTGCCTAGGAATTCAACATTTCCATCTGGCATTAAAGGTGTTGCAGATTACGTTCACAGCAAGGGCCTTAAGTTAGGAATCTACTCAGATTCAGGGTAACATGACTGTACTACACCCTAACACAACTTTATGCTATATGATAATTGTTCAATATCAATATTCCCTTGTTACTGAAACAACTAGGAAAACAAATTCTTTCACCTCCACTTTGCAGTTATTATACTTGTAGCAGAACTATGCCTGGTTCACTTGGTCACGAGGAGCAAGATGCCAAAACTTTTGCTTCATGGGTAGGAAATTTAGTTTTTAGTTTCTTTATGGGTTTTACTTTGTCCATTTTTGCTATTGACACTTGCAATACCAAATCATGCAATAATGAATTTTGTATGCAGGGTGTTGATTATTTGAAGTATGATAACTGTTACAATGATGGAACAAAGCCAACCGTTAGGTAATATAGTCATCTTGACATTAACCTCACAAGGAAATGGGGAAATGTAGATTTTTTTTTAAATTTTTTTCCGCACATTTATGTTCAAACTTTGAGTTATGAGAGTAATAAATGATCCGTTTATTTCTTCTTCTGTTAGATACCCTGTAATGACTAGGGCACTAATGAAAGCAGGTCGTCCAATCTTTTTCTCACTTTGTGAAGGGTAATCCTATATCTCTAACTTTTAAATCAATGTTGTGAAAGTCACTCCATTAATGATTTGTTTTTCTTTCACTTAATAGGGGGGACTCGCACCCTGCTCTATGGGGTTCTAAGGTTGGAAATAGCTGGAGAACTACTCATGACATTGCTGATAATTGGGCAAGGTAGATAAATTTCATGTTTCTGTTAAGTTAATAATTGATTATACAAATCCTGAGCCCAAAATCATTTCTTTTTGTTTGTTCTTCCACAGTATGATCTCTAGAATAGATGCAAATGATGTATATGCTGATTATGCTAGGCCTGGTGGTTGGAATGGTTAGTATTCTAATTTTTTTTTAAAACTTTATAGTCCACTTTTTTCTAAGAAATTTATTGGCATCTTATCTGCTTGACTTTGTACAGATCCTGACATGCTTGAGGTGGGAAATGGAGGGATGACAAATAATGAATATATAGTGCACTTTAGTTTATGGGCTATTTCCAAGGTATTTCAGCCAGTACCATGTGGAATTTGATGCTCTGATTTGTATGAATGCATATTATTGGGGTTTTGGCTTTCTGTTTGCTTAAACATAAAATGGTATTGTAGGCTCCCCTTATCCTTGGTTGTGATGTGAGGAACATGACAAAAGAGACATTTGATATCGTTTCCAATAAAGAGGTTATTGCAGTTAATCAAGGTAAGTGCATCAATTTTGTAACCGATTGTGTATTTTTCCTCCCGTCTTGTGAACTACTCTGTAGCAATGGTTATGAAAATTGACTTGATCATCATCTATAACAGATCGACTTGGTGTACAAGGTAAAAAGGTTAGGATGGAAGGTGATATTGAGGTAAAGTTTGCTTAAATTATCTTATGATGCGTAGTGTGTACTTTTGTCTCACTTCATAGGAGCAAGACATGACTTTTATGTTAAATTGCAACAGAATTGGGCGGGGCCTCTTTCGGGTTATAGGTTTGCTCTAGTTCTGCTCAACCTAGGCCCTGTGCGTCGTTCAATTACAAGCCTTTGGGAAGACATTGGAATCCCTGAAAACAGTGTTGTTGTAGCAAGAGATGTTTGGGAGGTATTTTTCGATTAAGCTTTCATTTCTCATGCCTTTTAAGGTCATGGGCATTTCAGTTCCACGTTTGTATTTATGAGATACCTTCTAATATATGTGTGCTGTGCATGTGTCTCTTGCAGCACAAGACACTGAAGACACGATTCGTTGGAAAGTTGACAGCCACCGTGCCATCTCACGGATGCAAAATGTTTGTGTTGAAGCCAATTGCTTGATGTCACACTTGGCATTGCTCTCTTCTATATGTTCTTCCTGTTAATTCCAAGCTACCTGATGCTGTAGTGTGAGAGAGTATTGAGATTTTACAAATGTCTCTTTTCTACGGGTTCATGTAACGAAAATTTTTCTGGAATAAAGAAGGAAAAATTGGAGGAAGCAAAAGTTTCATACTCCGTTAAAATGAGCAAAATGAGTAGTAGTGCAGTAACCTTTATACCCCCACAAGGCTGTTCCTTGTTCTGTTCGGCATTATCTACTATTCGTAATAGAAGAAAAAAAAAACATTATGTTAAGACAAATTATTATTTGGTTAAGTAAATAAATGATTAACCAAATTAAAAAAAGAAAACGGATTCACCTGCAATGCATTGTAAGTGTTATAGATATGATACTGATTTACAAACTAAATTGTCTTAGTTTGAGTTGAGTGGTGCAGTTGGAGAAGGTGATATTGTTAATGCTGATGCATAGATAAATTTCCAAAGAATATAAAACAAAGAAGATAAGGATGCTAGATTATCCAAAAGAATAATTGGTTAAAAAAAAAAAGAAGAAAACTTGGAACAAATTGAAATTTAAAGAAAAAAAGGAAAAGCATGGAGGCTGGGTTGTCCTCACAAGTTTTTTTTGTTTTGTTTTGTTTTTGTTTTTGTTTTTTTTTTTTTTTTTTTTTTTTTTTTTAAGTATATTACATATTAAAAATGTGCAAAAATTGAGTTGGGCTTGGCAAGAGTGCCCATTATTGGAGCAGTAAGTAATAGTTATGGTTGCTGCTGTTACAAAAAAAGATAAAGAAATAAGAAAGAAATGCTGGAGATTAAAAAAATAAAAAAGAACCCAAAAAAGGAACGTGTAAATGTAAATGAAAAGCGATGATATGATCGATATGTATTGAGAGAGAGTGAGATAAGCAGAGCTATGTAAAATTGAAAGTTATGTTGTGCTCAATATATTATCATCCATGCCCAAAACTATCAGTCTGTCCTCCCTCTCCCTCTCCCTCTCCCACTGTGTATATAACTAAGAAGAAGCAAATACCTTTGTTTCCGATATCTTCTTCTTGGGTTTCCAATAATGAGTCTGGTGCCACCGCAAGTACAAGTAAAAACAGTAGTAGTAGTAGTAGAGAAATTGAAGTAACGACAGGAAGCAGCGCTCGAGGGCGCAGATTGCTGAAGATTCGAGAAGAGAAGAGGAAGCGCCAACTTGACAACCTTCACAACTATCCTGCCTGGGCCAAAGTTCTTGAAGATGCTTGCAAACATGACCATGAGCTCCGTGCCATTCTCGCTTATTCCATCGGCAACCCGGACCTCATGCGCAAACGGGTCTAGATCTCTCTCTCTCTCTCTCTCTTCAATTCCTTCGTGTGTGTAAACTATATAATTTGTGTGGTGGACATGTTACAGGTTGAAGAGAGAGTTCGGAAGAAGGGTCGAGACTTTCACAAATCAAAAACGGGTTCCATCCTTGCCTTCAAAGTCAGCTTTAGAGAGTAATCTGCTTAAATTGAACTCTACTTGTTTTCTCCACACTCCTTTCCTTTGTCTTTCTATGTATCTCTTTACTATGTTTATCAAAACCTGGATACTGTTATGTTGAAGTAAGTTATTAAATTTAGAATTCCTATATTTTTTAAAGTACAAAACATCCCTTCCACAAGCAAGGACTTATCCATCAATTGGCAAGTTGTTGGGACTGTTGGAAAACATGATTATAAATTGAAAGATATATGCCCTCCTTCATTGGTTGGTTCTGTCAGTTTGTTGGCTTTTTTTCCCCATCTCTCTCTCAATTGGGCTTTGTTTCTTCTTTGAAAGATGCCTCACACATTCTGATTCTCAAAAAAAAAAAAAAAAGGGTTTCCTGACTTTCATATGGTAAGATGTTGATGTTAAATGGTGCCATTTAACAAAAGAAATGCAAGTTATACATGGTTAATTTGCAAAATCTGCGTTTTTGGACTCTCCAAGGCCCATGCATGAGTTGCCACTAGGGTTTTAAAATGAATAAAGTTGTTCATGAAAAGCTCGAGTTCAATTCATTATTATACTCCTTGAGCTCGTTCTTTAATTAAATGAACCAAGCTTAATCTCAAGTTTGAAGCTTGATGAGGTAACAAAATATGTTTGAAAAAAGTCAAGTATGGCTCTATATGTTTGTGAATATTAAAGATAATTCGTTCCTTAATTAATCTGAGCAACTTTACTGAAAAAATTGTCAAAGAAAATGCATTTTTCCATGTTGCTGTACCATTCTCTCTCTCTCTCTCTCTCTCTCCCCCCTAAATCTTGATCAAGCGATGATTGTTTGGTTGTTGTGGAGTGTTGGTCAAATGATGATTGTTTAATTGCTGTGGTTTTCTCAGGTTGAGAATCAGGAGGGAGTAATCAATTTTGATGAGATCTTGCGTGAGACTGACTCATTCATGGTTGCCCGTGGTGATCTTGGAATGGAGATTCCAGTTGAGAAAATCTTCCTGGCACAGAAAATGATGATATATAAGTGTAATCTTGTGGGCAAGCCTGTGGTCACTGCTACTCAGATGCTTGAATCCATGATCAAGTCTCCCCGGCCAACCCGCGCTGAAGCCACTGACGTAGCAAATGCTGTCCTTGATGGCACTGACTGTGTGATGCTTAGTGGTGAGAGTGCAGCTGGGGCCTATCCAGAAATTGCTGTGAAGATAATGGCTCGAATTTGTATAGAGGCAGAATCATCCCTCGACTATGGGGCTATCTTTAAGGAGATGATTAGGTCAACCCCACTTCCAATGAGCCCATTGGAGAGCCTTGCATCATCTGCTGTCCGGACTGCTAACAAGGCCAAAGCAAAACTGATTGTTGTGTTGACACGTGGAGGAACCACGGCCAAGTTGGTTGCCAAGTACAGGCCAGCTGTTCCAATCCTGTCAGTAGTTGTTCCAGTTTTGACGACAGACTCGTTTGATTGGACTTGCAGTGATGAGACACCAGCAAGGCATAGCCTAATATACCGGGGTTTGATTCCTCTTCTGGCTGAGGGATCTGCTAAGGCCACTGATGCAGAATCGACTGAGGTGATTTTGGAAGCTGCTCTGAAGTCAGCAACACAGAAGGGCCTCTGCAAGCCTGGTGATGCAGTAGTGGCACTTCATCGTATTGGAGCTGCCTCAGTTATTAAGATCTGCGTTGTGAAGTGATAATTGATAGGGTATGCAGGAGACAATGCTTGGCATCTAAAGGTGGTTATGTTTGGATTTTATCTATTTTATGTTTATGCTATTTAATCTTCACAATACTAAAAATATTCAGCTATTTTTCATCTTTTTGGAGCTATGCTGGATTTCTTGTTTTTCCAGTTAGCTAATGTTATGAAATATTTTACAGTGCCCTGGTAGAAATAAGGGGCAGGACATCCCTTTTAATATTTCTGGTTGTGGTAGTTCCCATTAGATATTCGCACCACGTTACTTTTGTAATCCCTTGTGTTTTGTCTCCATGTTTTTTTAATTGGTTTTGATTTTTGTTGTTTGTCTGCGTTGATATGGTGTCCTATCCTATGCATTAATTTGTGACTAGATCTATGTTTTTAAAATTTGAATAGAAGTTATCTTTTGAAAAGATATGATAAATACGATTGATTTGAACCAAATCAGCAGTTAGTTTTTGGCGAGGAATATGATTGAGATTGAGTTGTTTCAAGATTCCAGACTCCCTATGTGAAGAATTAACTATTATGGTGAGGAATTTCAGGTGGGGTCAGAAGGGTGAGGAAAAGAAGATGGCGTGGATTAGTTGGGAGAAGTTGTGCATTCCTAAAAGTCAAGGTGGTATGGGTTTTAAGCTTCTTGAGGAGTTCAATCTAGCCTTGTTAGCTAAACACTGGTGGAAACTTTAGACGAAACCAAATTCTTTAGTCTATCGTGTTCTCAAATTTCTTTAGCTTATCGTGTTCTCAAAGCTAAATATTTTTTGAGAGTGATTTTGTGGATACTTATTTGGGGAGAAGACCTTATTTGTGGCGGAATATTATGTCCGCTCAACATGTGGTTAGGAGGGGGTTGAGATGGAGGGTGTGAAATGGTCAAAAGATTAGGGTTTGGGCTGATAAATGGCTTCCCACCCCCATCGACTTTTGAACCTGCTGGAGGAACATGCCTGGGTATGTGAGTTGATTAATTGTGATCGTGGGGAGTGGAAGGCAGAGGTGGTCAAGTCTCTGTTTATTCCACATGAGGCTGAAACTATTTTGGGTATTCCCATTAGTTCAGCTCTTTTGGAGGATTCTGTGATTTGGTATGCTACACCAAATGGCAAGTTCTCGGTGAGGAGTACATATGAATTGGCTATGAACTTGTGTGAGCAATCTGAAAGAGGCTGTATCTCTAATGATGGGGTGATTAAAAAATTTTGGAGGAAGATTTGGAGCTTACAAGTTCCTAATAAGGTTAAGCATTTTGCTTGGAGGACCTGTAAAAATATCCTCCCTTGTCTTTTTAATCTTAAGAAGAGAGGTGTTTTGGTGGATGATAGGTGTGAAGGGGAAGTCTTCGGGTCATCTCTTTTGGAGATGTAGTTTTGCTGCTGAAGTGTGGGAGTTATCTTCTATTTTTAAGCTTGGCATACAGTTTAGTTCTAGACCTTTATTGACTTGCTTTGTTCCTCTGGGATAGCCAACAATGCAATGATGATTCTCTCTCTCTTTGCTATTTCTATTGCTTGGGCTATGTGGAGAAGAGGGAATGAGAGAAGAAATGGCAAAAAAATTTGATCGAGTCATATGCAAGTGCAGTGGGTTGGGCAGTATATTGCTGAATTTCGGTTTGCAAATGAGAAGTTTTCTCTTGTTAATGAGACTTGTTCTCTTTGCATGGGTTCCACCTACTGCTCCTTTGTGGATGCTGCTATTTTCTCTTCTCAACGGACACGTGGTGTGGGTACTGTGATAAGGGATGAGATTGGCTTGGTGGTTGGTGCTCTCACTCCTAGTAAGACAACGGACAATAAAAGCACGTGGTTGGACCAAAATGTATATAGTGTATGGTAAAGTTAACAGGAGGGCCAACCAAAGATTATTAAGAAATGCCAAAGAACAATAAAGGCTAAATAAATCAACATCCCAACTTTCAGCAAAAAAAAAAAAAATCAACATCCCAACTAAATAAATCAAATAAATAATGGGGATTGAGCATATCAAGGAAACCTTACTAATGGATATCAAAATGAAACAATTTTTTTTTTTTGTTTGAGGAATAAATGAAACAAATTAGTTAATCAAGGAAATAAATAAGCAGATAATATCATGGTTCATCAAATAAATCAAGATTAAAATTTGAAAAAGATACTCTAAATAATTTC
This sequence comes from Quercus lobata, assembly GCF_001633185.2. Lineage (NCBI taxonomy): Eukaryota > Viridiplantae > Streptophyta > Magnoliopsida > Fagales > Fagaceae > Quercus > Quercus lobata. The sequence goes on along the minus strand of NC_044904.1, from coordinate 200,710 downwards.
TTGGAACTAAAAAAAGAATGAATCATCAACAGCAAACATAGAAAGCAAATATCAAAAGATGGACATAAAAGGGAAAGAAAATTAATTATCCTATTGATATTATTATAATTAGAGTAAGTCTAGTGTCACAACAATTTTTACTACTTTTGCCACAACTTTCCTATATGACGAGTTGTAAGTGATAAAAATAAGAGAGATGCTACGTCTACAACATTTTTACAACATTTTTACAAGAAATCACAGGTGGTTAGTTGTTATTGGTTCAAATTTCAAACTAACGCTAAGATTACTTTTTTGCCCCAACAATAACAACTAGTAACAACTTGCCACTTAGGATTTGTTGTAAAAATGTTGTAGAAATGTTGTAGACATATCATTTCTCTAAAAATAAAATGATAGGTCCATGATTCTACCACTCACGGGTTGCCATGTGGCAAAGTTGTGACCAAGTTGTAGAATTAGTGGTAATATCAGACTTACTCTTATAATTAAAATAATTACTAAAATATAACATTATACTCCAAGTTTTGTGTAACATATTATTTATACGGGTATGATGTATTATTTTTTCTATTGGATAATAATGCTTACTAATATGGAGGGTGAGGGCGAGGAGATGCATAACATCGATTCAATTTGCATATGAATGTTATTAATGAAATTAAAATGGAAGTTGTGTAATAGTAATCTAAAATTGTCCGGGGTAAGAATATTATAAATATGGAATAATTAGAAATATTACAATAATGAATATATATTAATGTGGGAACACTTCCCGCATTAAGCAGTTTTTGTCCATTTTGGGGAGCCAGTCCCTCATGATTTTGTCACGAAGGGGTGGGAGCTAAGGATTTTTGCCATGAAGTGATTGACACCTAGGCTCACCCGAGTCCCACATCGCCTAAGTACCCCTCCTACTCATGGTCGCTCCAGAAGCTTATAAACCATGAGTGGGAGGGTTACTTAGGCGATGTGGGACTCGGGTGAGCCTAGGTGTCAATCATTTCATGGCAAAAATCCTTAGCTCCCACCCCTTCGTGACAAAACCGTGAGGGACTAACTCCCCAAAGCGGATAAAAACTGCTTAATGCGGGAAGTGTTCCCACAATTAAATTAGTGAACATAACGTTAATTTGAAATGGAAGGTTATTTTTAAAAAAAGAAAGAAAAAGAAATGGAAGGTGATAGTAGTCTACAATTGAAGTTCAAATATATATATATATATATATATATATATAAAAGAATTGAAGTTCAAATCTTGTTTTACTTTCTCAGTACCATTTTATGCTCTACCAATCAAAATCGACCACCAACAAATTAAAGGAATTAATGGAGAGTCATGGACACATCACAACTTATCCAATAATTAATTAGAAAAAGTTCATATATATAACACATATTTATTAAAGTTTATATATAAGTACGTGTACAAACATACTGTCAACCGCTTCATTTATGTTCTTTTGTTTTTTTTTTTTTTTTTTTTTTGAAATAAATAAAAATAATTCATATTTTAAATTATGAACACTACTACTTTATAATATAGAGTAGTTATAAAAAGAAATTGTAAATGTTTGTTAATTGTAACACCTGCCAAGAATGAGAGCATGATATTGGTAGACGTGTCAAAAGAAAAAGGCAGACAAATATTTTATTGTGACTGTTCATTTCAGTCCAAGACGGTGGCCTTTTCTTTTCTCCGCCATTTTTTTATTCCTCTTTTCATTTTTTGGTCCATAATAAAATTCAATAATTGAGGAGAGAAACTTTCAACTTTAGACTTCTCTTTTGGAAACATCTGGACAAGTGAAAAAAAAAGAAAGAGGAAAGTTGTAATTGGTAAATGGCTCGCAGTGGCACCAAATAGGTAGAAAGTATTTATTTATTTATTTTTTTTTTTTGGAGGTTGAAAGTAATTCCTTAATTCACAAAGTTGTCCTCATGTACTAAAAAAACAGGATTAGGACAAAAAAATTGTATATTGATATTCAACAAATTAAATTTCTAACTTTAGAGAGTTAGAGATAATGAAAGGGAAAATTTGGAATCACAAGAAATAAAAAGACAGCTCTCTTGCCTCTGGACTGGACTTACTTTTTACCGAATATAAAAAAGAGGAGAAAGTATATGTTATTTCTCCAGCATATACTGTCCCATTAATAGAGACATGCATACATGGATACTGTGAATTCTTATCCAATCAGGGATCAGAACACATTGTCCTGTTCCTCGTTTTTTATTTATAAAAAAAACATTGTCCTTATTTATTGAACAAGTATTTTTTATTTCTATATATATATATATATATATATATATATAGCATAGGATCACCACTACTGGTTAAAGAGACTTGTCGAGAAATAGTGGGTGTGGGTGAAAGGGTACATCTACGACTACGAAGATGGAGAGATCTATGGGTGTTTGTGTAGTTGTAGCGGTGTTGATGATGGTGATCAGTAGTAGTACTACTATTTCTGCTGAGGGTAAGAATAGCAAATTCCAGTACTACAGCCTGAGACACAGGAGAAATCTGCTTGCCAATGGGCTTGGCTTGACTCCTCAAATGGGGTAATACTATACTAACTAGTAACTACTACTACTACTACTACTACCACCTTGCACTTGCTTAGTCTCTCATTCTTCTTCTTTTCAGTACTCCTTATCTATTTATTTATTTTAAAGTTTTAAGTTTAACTGCAACTACTATAGTTTTGTTGGTCGGTGACTGTGAGTGTGAGTGATGAACGACCAGTTTGTGCTTGTCACGTGACAATCAACAGTTTGTATCAGATAATCAAATTAGAAAAGATCTTGCAGTACTGTTTGTTTGATGTTGTGTTTGTGTGTATATACAAACCCATTAGATCAGGTTCAGGTTCATTTTCAGCTGGGTCCTCCTCATCTGGATTGCAGTCTGATTAGCATTAAACCCATTAGATCGTAATTCCAATGTGAACTTTTATTTTAATCCTATTATTATTATTATTATTATTATTATTTATTTATTGTCCTAATACTGTAGTTTGCTGAGGACAAATATTGGTCTTGCTTTATCATTCTCTTAAAATCACATTTCTTCATCTCTCGTCTGTATGTCTTAATTTATTTCTTTTTATTTTTCCCTTACTAATCAAGAAGATCATTATAATGATCCTTATCTATATATTCTGGATTAATACGTGATCATTCTTCAAATATTTCTAAATTAAAGATGGAAATGGGAAGTAATATCTTCTTGTCGGTTGTTCAAGAAAATATAACAATGTCAATGAGAGAAATTATGCATTTTGTATCCTTGAAAAACTTTTTTTTTTTTTTTTTTTTTTTTTAAATTTTGATGGGAACTTTGTTTCCTTTTAATACTCCTAGATTCAACTTTTCATTAATTCCTAATAATAAGATAAATTGGTATAAAACAATAATAAAATAGATTTTTGTAAGATTTTCGAATATACAATTTTATCAGATCTTATCTAATTGGTGACCGTTGAAAGAGTGCTTTGTAATTAATTCCAAGTTCATCTCTACTTATCTTTTTATAATCATATCCTCTTCGATCACTTTTTTTAGTATATATTTATTGTTATTTTTGGATGAAAGCTTTTCACATTTATTACTAGAACTACTTTTCCTATTGCCTAATAACACCATGAACTTTAAAAAAAAAAAATCCTAATAATATGGATGGGGAATTGTGGGATTGAGGTGTTTTCTACTTATGTAGGTGGAATAGTTGGAATCACTTCCAATGCAATATCGATGAGAAAGTCATCAAAGAAACTGGTAGGTTTACTACTCAAATGCAATATTCTCCTTCAAACGTTAACCAGTGCTGTCTTTTTTCTTTATTTTAAATATCCTTAAATGAGGAACTTATATATGTCAAAAAGTGCTGTCAAAGTTCACATAGTAAAATGGTAGACTGCATCTATTGAGGTGGGAGAGATCGACTTACAAGAGTCCTTGTTTTCTTGGTTTAACAGCTGATGCTCTGGTCTCCACTGGTCTTGCCAAGCTTGGATATATCTACGTTAATATAGGTATGTGGCAATCGATTTACGTAGTTTCTCTTTTATCATAAATCGTCTTTTCTTTTAGCTAAGTGGGTACATGAAACTGAGCCAGAACTTCTATTTCTTACTTTCCCAGATGATTGCTGGGCTGAAATACATCGTGATGACAATGTATGGTTTCTTTTATAATTTTTGATAAGTTGGCTTCTCTTACAATTTTAGTGTTTTTGAAGTTTTTAAGAAGAATACAAACATTTGAACTTTGTTGTTGCACTAAACATTAGATTTTTACCTTTCAGGGTAATCTATTGCCTAGGAATTCAACATTTCCATCTGGCATTAAAGGTGTTGCAGATTACGTTCAAAGCAAGGGCCTTAAGTTAGGAATCTACTCAGATTCAGGGTAACATGACTGTACTACACCCTAACACAACTTTATGCTATATGATAATTGTTCAATATCAATATTCCCTTGTTACTGAAACAACTAGGAAAACAAATTCTTTCACCTCCACTTTGCAGTTATTATACTTGTAGCAGAACTATGCCTGGGTCACTTGGTCACGAGGAGCAAGATGCCAAAACTTTTGCTTCATGGGTAGGAAATTTATTTTTTAGTTTCTTTATGGGTTTTACTTTGTCCATTTTTGCTATTGACATTTGCAATACCAAATCATGCAATAATGAAATTTGTATGCAGGGTGTTGATTATTTGAAGTATGATAACTGTTACAATGATGGAACAAAGCCAACTGTTAGGTAATATAGTCATCTTGACATCAACCTCACAAGGAAATGGGGAAATGTATATTTTTTTAAAATTTTTTTTCCGCACATGTATGTTCAAACTTTGAGTTATGAGAGTAATAAATGATCCGTTTATTTCTTCTTCTGTTAGATACCCTGTAATGACTAGGGCACTAATGAAAGCAGGTCGTCCAATCTTTTTCTCACTTTGTGAATGGTAATCCTATATCTCTAACTTTTAAATCAATGTTGTGAAAGTCACTCCATTAATGATTTGTTTTTCTTTCACTTAATAGGGGGGACTTGCACCCTGCTCTATGGGGTTCTAAGGTTGGAAATAGCTGGAGAACTACTAATGACATTGCTGATAATTGGGCAAGGTAGATAAATTTCATGTTTCTGTTAAGTTAATAATTGATTATACAAATCCTGAGCCCAAAATCATTTCTTTTTGTTTGTTCTTCCACAGTATGATCTCTAGAATAGATGCAAATGATGTATATGCTGATTATGCTAGGCCTGGTGGTTGGAATGGTTAGTATTCTCCTACAATAGTTAAGTCACACTAACATATTTAAAAAAAAAAAAACTTTATAGTCCCCTTTTTTCTAAGAAATTTATTGGCATCTTATCTGCTTGACTTTGTACAGATCCTGACATGCTTGAGGTGGGAAATGGAGGGATGACAAATGATGAATATATAGCGCACTTTAGTTTATGGGCTATTTCCAAGGTATTTCAGGCAGTACTATGTGGAATTTGATGCTCTGATTTGTATGAATGCATATTATTGGGGTTTTGGCTTTCTGTTTGCTTAAACATAAAATGGTATTGTAGGCTCCCCTTATCCTTGGTTGTGATGTGAGGAACATGACAAAAGAGACATTTGATATCGTTTCCAATAAAGAGGTTATTGCAGTTAATCAAGGTAAGTGCATCAATTTTGTAACCGATTGTGTATTTTTCCTCCCGTCTTGTGAACTACTCTGTAGCAATGGTTATGAAAATTGACTTGATCATCATCTATAACAGATCGACTTGGTGTACAAGGTAAAAAGGTTAGGATGGAAGGTGATATTGAGGTAAAGTTTGCCTAAATTATCTTATGATGCGTAGTGTGTACTTTTGTCTCACTTCATAGGAGCAAAACATGAATTTTATGTTAAATTGCAACAGAATTGGGCGGGGCCTCTTTCGGGTTATAGGTTTGCTCTAGTTCTGCTCAACCTAGGCCCTGTGCGTCGTTCAATTACAAGCCTTTGGGAAGACATTGGAATCCCTGAAAACAGTGTTGTTGTAGCAAGAGATGTTTGGGAGGTATTTTTGATTAAGCTTTCATTTCTCATGCCTTTTAAGGTCATGGGCATTTCAGTTCCACGTTTGTATTTGTGAGATACCTTCTAATATATGTGTGCTGTGCATGTGTCTCTTGCAGCACAAGACACTGAAGACACGATTCGTTGGAAACTTGACAGCCACCGTGCCATCTCACGGATGCAAAATGTTTGTGTTGAAGCCAATTGCTTGATGTCACACTTGGCATTGCTCTCTTCTATATGTTCTTACTGTTAATTCCAAGCTACCTGATGCTGTAGTGTGAGAGAGTATTGAGATTTTACAAATGTCTCTTTTCTACGGGTTCATGTAACGAAAATTTAACTGGAATAAAGAAGGAAAAATTGGAGGAAGCAAAAGTTTCGTCTTCTGTTAAAATGAGCAAAATGAGTAGTAGTGTAGTAACCTTTATCCCCCCACAAGGCTGTTCCTTCTTCTGTTCGGCATTATCTACTATTCGTAATAGAAGAAAAAAAAAAACATTATGATAAGACAAATTATTATTTGGTTAAGTAAATAAATGATTAACCAAATTAAAAAAAGAAAAAGGATTCACCTGCAATGCAATGTAAGTGTTATAGATATGATACTGATTTACAAACTAAATTGCCTTGTTTGAGTTGAGTGGTGCAGTTGGAGAAGGTGATATTGTTAATGCTGATGCATAGATAAATTTCCAAAGAATATAAAACAAAGAAGATAAGGATGCTAGATTATCCAAAAGAATAATTGGTTAAAATAAAAAAAGAAGAAAACTTGGAACAAATTGAAATTAAAAAAAAAAAAAAAAAGCATGGAGGCCGGGTTTTCCTCACAAGTTTTTATTTTATTTAAGTATATTACATATTAAAAATGTGCAAAAATTGAGTTGGGCTGGCAAGAGTGCCCATTATTGGAGCAGTAAGTAATAGTTATGGTTGCTGCTGTTACAAAAAAAGATAAAGAAATAAGAAAGAAATGCTGGAGATTAAAAAAATAAAAAAGAACCCAAAAAAGGAACGAGCAAATGTAAATGAAAAGCGATGATATGATCGATATATATTGAGAGAGAGAGAGAGAGAAGCAGAGTTGTGTAAAATTGAAAGTTATGTTGTGCTCAATATATTATCATCCATGCCCAAAAATATCAGTCTGTCCTCCCTCTCCCTCTCCCACTGTGTATACAAGTAAGAAGAAGCAAATACCTTTGTTTCCGATATCTTCTTCTTCTTCTTGGGTTTCCAATAATGAGTCTGGTGCCACCGCAAGTACAAGTAAAAACAGTAGTAGTAGAAGAAGAGAAATTGAAGTAACGACAGGAAGCAGCGCTCGAGGGCGCAGATTGCTGAAGATTCGAGAAGAGAAAAGGAAGCGCCAACTTGACAACCTTCACAACTATCCTGCCTGGGCCAAAGTTCTTGAAGATGCTTGCAAACATGACCATGAGCTCCGTGCCATTCTCGCTGATTCCATCGGCAACCCGGACCTCATGCGCAAACGGGTCTAGATCTCTCTCTCTCTCTCTTCAATTCCTTCGTGTGTGTAAACTATATAATTTGTGTGGTGGACATGTTACAGGTTGAAGAGAGAGTTCGGAAGAAGGGTCGAGACTTTCAAAAATCAAAAACGGGTTCCATCCTTGCCTTCAAAGTCAGCTTTAGAGAGTAATCTGCTTAAATTGAACTCTACTTGTTTTCTCCACACTCCTTTCCTTTGTCTTTCTATGTATCTCTTTACTATGTTTATCAAAACCTGGATACTGTTATGTTGAAGTAAGTTATTAAATTTAGAATTCCTATATTTTTTAAAGTACAAAACATCCCTTCCACAAGCAAGGACTTACCATCAATTGGCAAGTTGTTGGGACTGTTGGAAAACATGATTATAAATTGAAAGATATATGCCCTCCTTCATTGGTTGGTTCTGTCAGTTTGTTGGCTTTTTTTCCCCCATCTCTCTCTCAATTGAGCTTTGTTTCTTCTTTGAAAGATGCCTCACACATTGTGTTCCATTTCTTTTCTATAAATTTTAATTCTTGTCAAATTATAAATTTCTAGTTAAATCAGAAGCTTTCAAGTATTAAAAGGGAAGGAAATAATTGGAAATGTCCAGTTGGGACACACCTGTAGATCCCTCTAAGTCGTTTACATTTCCACCATCTAGACATTAAGCGATAGTTTATCTTCTTTGCATGTATGCTTCATATCTGCAATTTTTCAGTACAGGAGGCAGGCGTAGGCATTTCTTTCTTGCATATGTTAACTAGTAAGTAATGATCCAAATCAGTACCAGGCTTGATGTTGTAGATGACTATATGATCTTATCTTGCTGAATGCTTCAATACCCATGTTAATATTGTTTCACATTTTCATTGGTTTTTTTTTTTTTTTTTTTTTTTTTTGTCAACAATACTATCTTGAAAATTTTGGATGACTTAAATTTATCTGTTCTTCCTGAGCATATTCTACTTTCTTTTAAGAGTTATCGTGACCAGGGAACCATTCCTTAGACAATCAAGACCTGTGTTGTTACAGGAATATGATTCAGTGTACCAATAATCATATATGATATTTTGTACTTCATTACTTTCCCTGGATCATTGTTGGGTATAGAAAACAAATGATGTTTGTGTGGTACCTTATATAATTTGTTTTTCCCCAGTAGTACTTTCTTTGTTTCTAACCTTCCTTTTTGTTTATTGACAGCTTCAATCCTCTTGATTCTTACATTTGGTTTGAATTGTATGGAGCACCATCTGATCGGGATGTTGACCTTATTGGTGGTGTAAGTATATCATGTGATAACATCTCACTGAGTTCCTTCCATTGCCACTAGTTTTTATACAAATTATGTCAAAAATTTAGATGATAAAAAGATGACATCATCTGTTTGTTTCTTCAGCTTCATAGCAACACTTTTAAAAAGTTTACAATTAATTTATTAAGGAATTTATGCAGGTAATTCAGTCATGGTATGTTATGGGGCGCTTGGGAGCTTTTAATTCTGCTAATCTACAGGTTCAACCATTGTTCTTTGCATGTCATTTCCTTTTACTTTAACTTACTATTTTCTCACTATGTAATTTTTATCTTTAGTGTGCTTGTGTGGTCTGATAATCATATGTTGCCAAGTCTTTATTCTTAATGACGTTTTTATTTCTTTAATATATATAAATATATATATATATATATATATATTTGTTTCATATGCATATAGGTGCTTGTAATGATAAGTTTTATCCTCTCATTCAAAATAAATGCTCTCCTAGTTTGCATCCTATTTTGATATCAAGCAAATTTTATCGAAACACAAGCTGGAAAGCAGCAACAAATACAGAATCCACTCAAGTCAAAAGTCTTAAAAATACAACCTCAAGCCCCAAGCAGAGGCTAACAACAGATAGCAACGTCAAAACATTAGTACAATACACCTAATAACTAGTTCACATCCTTGACACTGTTCTGTAATTCTATGGCCTAGATAATAATAGGTTTTAGTATCAGTGAAACTTTTATGAAGATTTTAATTGAGTAATTTATGCTATTACTTAGCCTAATGTAAGAAAGTTTTGCCCTTTTGTTATCCTTGCCTTTTAAATGATAGTATTGCAACTTTTTTGCCTCCTCATTAGCACACCCTTGCCTTTTAAACGATTGTAATGAAACTTTTGTGCCTCATTAGCTCATCATTATCTAAATATCTTACCATTGCTTTGTTAAGAAAGATTGAAACATGTAGTGTCAAATTGATGACAGCTGGCTAATTCATCGATGGAGTACAATCCCCTTTATGATGCAAATAAGGGTTTCAATGTGATGCCATCTTCATTTCATGATATCAGTGATGTTGAGTTTCAAGATAACTGGGGTCGTTTTTGGTATGAGTTCCAGAACTTCATTATTTTTCTTTTCAGTATCATATAGCATATTTGTTTTGGTACTTTTCCGTGAAAGTGATCTAATCAGATATGTGTATAACAGGGTAGACCTCGGAACTTCTGATTATTTTGCCATTGATGTACTCCTCAACTGCTTGACAGTCTTAAGTTCAGAGTAAGTCACAACGACCAAAAGGAAACATTAGAAAAGAATGTGATCTACTTTTGGATTGGATGGGTGTTTCTTCTTTGACTATACTTGTACCATCCACATTCACTTGTTCAACTGCTGACTAGGTTTTTTTTCTTCATGTAGTTATTTAGGCATTCAACAGATAGTTTTTGGCGGTCGATGCATGGGTGACTGGGAAGAGGGGATGACAAACCCTGATTTTGGATACAAGTACTTCAAGATTTAAAATTAATTTGGAATACTATATCTCATTTATAATATTGCATGACATTGTATGCTTCATGTATTTTGACATTGTATGTACAGTGCATTTATTTTGAAAATTATTTGCAAGTTCTGTTGCTATTTGAGTCGAGTGATTTATGTGTCAAGCAGTATTTGTGATTAGCAGTTTCAAGCAGCATACTATACCTCCGGTTAAGTGGCCCCCTAGAATTATCTTCTCTTGGTTAAATCCTTTGGGTTTAACTACCCTAATTAGGTCTCAGCTTGCATAGGGATTTAGTTTTTTTAAGATATCTAACAAGTGAATGAATATATATATATATATATATATATCTCTGATCAGGCACGATAAGGATAGGGTCCTAGGGATTTAGTTTTTCCAATGGGGTTGGGAATCGGAATGCCCAGCGGGTGGGGTCTGTGATTAAAAATCTATTCATATGTATTTTTTAAACAAGTTATGTCACATGACTAATTAAATATGCAATGTGATTAAAATTATATGGTGAATAATTTTAGCAGTTGCTATGTAGTGGGTATGAGCAGTTTCCATACACCACTGTAAGTTTCTTTAAGACGCTCTCCATTTTCCCCGTGTGTGTGTGTTTAAATGTTTAGTATTCTCAAAAACTGTACCTATATTTTTCCTTATTTATATATCCAATGAATCAACTCAACATGATCATACGTATGTTTGGGTTACTTCACAGAGATTTCAAAATCATAAATTGTTCCAAAGTATCAATGCTCTTTTAGATCCTATGCAAAAGACAATCTTAATATACTTAGATATCAGAAATTACTAGCCGATTTCCTTGTGCAATGCACAAATATGGTATAAATTTATTTTAAACTATTTCATGAGAAATTATCTTTTTGACTATGCATAAACTGATTGTGTGATTTAGCATTTGAGGAATTAGTTGCAATTATATTACATTATTTACATGATATTGAAAATAGCGCAAATATAAAGTTTTGCTCCAATTTGGTTCATTTTGGTCCATAGTCCATTTTAGTTCGATTCGGTCCACTTTGGTATATTTTGGTCCAATTCAGTCTATTCGGTCTACTTCAGTCTATTAATGTCCACTTCGGTCAACATCAGTTCATTCGGTCCATTTGCTTCATTTTGGTTCAATTCGAATAACTTTGGTCCATTTGGTCTACCTCATTCCCTTTCGGTCTACTTTGGTCCTTCAAAATAAGAAATTAAAAAAAAAAAAAAAAAAACTAAAAATCTCTTCTTTTTTTTAGGAAATAGCAATACTTATTAGAACACACGAACATGAAAATAGTATATAGAGTTTTTCAAACAAGCTTATAATATATTACATAAAATGTTTAAAACGTACTTTCTTTTTTCTTTTATACGGGTAAAAGGGTTTTCATTGAAAATTGAGTAAGCTAAATATATGAAAAACTAAAGAGCTAAACATAGAAGCTACAGGCATAAAATGTAAGACGATAAATGAGAAAATATGAATATGATAAATTGTTCATTGTGGATGGTTGTAGTTGTATAATTAAATCCTTCAACCAAAGCATGTATGATATCATTTATTCATGGAATTTTAACAGCATCGTGGTTGGTTACATACGTGTGAAGAAATATTCAATTGAAGCATATTTTGTTATTCATTTTTGGGTGTAACTATCGTATTGATGTTTTAGCAAAACTCAATTACTCTCAGTCTAGGGTTGTCTTCTGTTATTGCTTTTGGAAGTTTCTGGAATTGTACTTTAAGCAAATATACATATATGTTAAAATAGCTACTCTAAGAGCATTCACATCAGTCTCCTCAAATATTTAGCTAAACTAATTCAAAAAACTCTACATTTTCTAGTTTAGAAATCTATTATTTTCATACACATACATTAGTCTCAATACTTTATCAATATTGAAATTAAATATTATTTCCTTTCATTCACAATTTTATTTCTAAATTCTACAATCATCTACAACCACCCAGCACAAGCACAAGCCAACAAGGCAGCACACCTACAACCTAACAAATCCAAAATCTACTCAACTTCAACAAACCACAACCCAGCAAATCCAAAACCCACTCAACTTCTGCAAAGAACCCAAATCACAAAACCACCAAAATAAAAATAAAAATATCAAACGAAAGCAAAAAAAACTAGATCTAGAACCACCAGATCACACCACCAAAATTGCACTACCACAAGACCGATATCACCACCACCAAAAACACCAAATCTGACAAAGAGAGAGAAGAAGAGAGAGATCAAATCACACCACCACACCCACCAGATTGCACCACCACACCTACCACCAGACTAGATCGCACTACCGCACCACCATCGATCCACCGCACTACTGAGACTGACTTCCATTACTGGTGTGTTGCTTATCTCCTTTTCTTTTGGCTGATGTATCTGTGGGAGCAAACACTTGCGACGAGTGGTTTCCTCGTGTGAATTATGCCTTGGCCTAGGGTGAATCATTGCGGATGGTGTAAATGGAGTCACCACCTAGATTAGGTTTAGGACTGATCTTTACCAAAACACGTGTTTGGTGTTTAGGTATTAGGATGAGAAGGTGTTAGACACCTAACCCCAACAGACCCATAGGTCAGCCTGTACTCTATCAAGGCACAAGTATATATCACCAAGGGCAGTAAACATCATTAGGCAAGTAAATCAAGCATATTCAAATGTTCAAGCATTGCATCATGGCATTCAACCAAGCACATCATCAATATTTAGATAACTCATGTTCAAATCACTCAAATGCATGTTCATAATTTTTATGCATGACTTATCTCACTTACATCCCTACATCACAGCACCTATGTATCAATGCATGTTCATGGTATTCAACAAAATATAAACCCTAATCATTCATCTAATAAAAGAACAAATAAAACATTTTAATTCGCTGACCCAGGACTCAAACATGTGAAGAACAGATTACATAGAGGCTAAACATGTGAAAGAAAACAAAAGAAAACAGAGAAAACAAAATCTTGGTTTCTAGGCGCGAGTGTGCATGCGCATACATAGGGTATGCATGCGCATCCTAGTTGCATGCGTGCGAACACTTCGAGTACGCGTACACATGCATGAAGCATGCACACGCATACACACTCATAAGCCAACCTAGAAATACAGAACAGAAAAACAAAGCAAAATAAGAAAACTAACAACCTATCATGCTTCTAATACGAACACAAAGTAAACCTAAACTAGCACAGGTATATTAAGGCATCAAAACATGTAAGCAAACAAAAAAATAAAACACAAAAACTCTTCAGAGCTTTAATTTGACTGTTCTCCTCAGTTAATCTAATCAATAACAAAACCAGAAGGTTAGTAAACTTAAGAACTTAAGGGTCAAGACCAAAGTAGGTCCTAACCAAGTAAAACTTGACTTGAGGATGTTTTTGTGTGAATAACTCCCTCTTTGATTCACTATTTTCTAGTGAATCTTGTATCTTTTGTCCTCTTTTGAAAAGTACCTTTTATGGCTTTTTATAATGGTAAAATAGGGGTGCAGGGTGGCTCCTAAACGATGTGGAATTCAGTCTACATGAATTTATGTCCAAAAAGCTTTCCTTTCATTGTTTCTAGAATCCTAGATGCATGCGCATACCTTAAGTATGTGTATGCATACTTCAAGTTTGTGTGTGCGTACGCGTGTATGCGTGTGCACACTTAAGGTATCTTGTAGCCTTTCTTTTCCAAAAATAAGTTTTATTTTTCCATAAATAATTCCTAAAGTCAAGATTTCACGAAATTGGGCCCTAAATCAACATTGGGCCTCTGAGTGACATCGTCATTGGGGAATGGGGGCTCAGGTCGTAAGGGGTACAAAATGAGGTGTCTACAATATCCTTATGGAGTTTTGTTGAATGCTTTCCCTTCCCATTGGAGAAGGTCGGGGCAAGGAAGTCATTAAGGAAGAGGCCTGTGGCTACTTCCCATGTAGCTGTGTTGGTATAGAGTGGCATGCTGATGAGAAAGAGTCGGGAAGAGAGAGGAAGGGAGAAGAGAGATGGGGAAAGAGTATGAAATTGAATATATATATATATATATATATAAAATTAATGTAGCAATGATAAAGGCCCACTACATGTAGTGATGAGACTATCCTCGTTAAAAATTTTAGTTAATTTACTGAGACTGATGCATACTTATTTTGGTTGAGTGTAGACAAATTTTTGCTAAAATATTAAATAGGTGAAGCTGATGTTAATGCTATAAGTTAGTAACTTAGTATGTAATCAAAATTTCTTATGAGTTAGTTTCACATGGTCTGCATTTAAAAAAAAAAAAACATTTATGGTTTAATATTATTTTTTTTTCAAATGGCAGTTCTACCTTAATTCTTTCCCACTTCTAGATTCCAAACCCAAAATAAAAAATGGCAGCCACCTTTCGTGGTGGCACCTTGAGCTGCACTGCTGTGGATGGTAGTGGTGCTAATTTGGGTCGGCCCTGGGCTAGGCTTGCATGAGAAGAGGGAGCCACTATGGTGGTAGCTTGATTGTTGTGGCCATAGAGGTTTTGGAGAGAGAGAGAGAGAGAGAGAGACCATTGCTGGTGGGGTTGATGGTGGCTAGGATCGAATAAAGGAGAAAGAAAGAGGGAGATTTGAGAGATTTCTGGAAGACGAGAAATTGATTTCGGTTGGGTTAAAACTTGAAACCGACCCATTTAGGAAGCCTAAACCAGTCTAAGTCCAATCCACAATTAAAACCAATACTCACTTTAATAGACAAGCCCAACCTAAAAATAAATTTGATTTGCTGAACAAAAAAGGCCATGGAAGGCTTACAAAAGAGAAAGCTTGGGCCCTGCCCATCTCTGACTAGACCTTGAGAAATACGCCTAGAGATATTACAAAAAGCTACCCTTTGATGGGCTGAAAATTTTCCTTATCTTTAACAAAAAAACAAAAAAAAAGTATATCATGGGCATCAACTCTTCTAAAACAATTTAGCATTTGACACGTCAAAAAGTTATTTTATCTATTTTAACATACAATTTTACAATATATTCTACATCACATCTTCTATTTAAGATTATAATACATTAAAATAATTTAAAACAAACCTCCTCTATATTAAAAAAATTAACAAAACAAATATATTTTATCATGAGGCTCCATATGAGAGAGAGAGAGAGGGGACTTGGGATATGATGTGGGAGAGAGAACTGAAATAAATTAAAAAAAAAAAAAATCAAAGTATGTTTAGCACATATTACATTTTCTGCCCGTATAGTTCCAAACATAGCATTGTCCTATTCATCAATGCTAAATTTTTTTTTAGCATTTATAACATTTGATGTAGGAGGTTTTTTGGTAACACCAAACCCAAAAAAAAAAAAAAAAAAGTCTCAAAGCACGTTTGAACTCAAGAAATAATATATATATATATATATATATTCCTATTATAGATTTTCCTTTTATTTCATTTTCCAATTTAAAACCTTGACCAAATCTTCTCATTCAAGATCCAAACATCTTTTATACTTTTCATATTTTATTTCCAATTTGAAATTGAATTTAAATATTAAAGAGAGATGTTACGTCTACAACATTTTTATAACAAATCACAGGTTATTAGTTGTTATTGGTTCAAATTTGAAACTAACACTAAGATTACTTTTTTGCCCTAACAATAACAACCAGTAACAACCTGTCACTTAGGATTTGTTGTAAAAATGTTGTAAAAATATTGTAGACATATCATTTCTTAATATTAAAATAAAATCTCTTGGCACTAATGACACACTTATTTGAGAAAAGATACAATCACTTATCAAAAACTTTGCCAATAGAAATGTCAACTTAAATTCGAATTTAAGAGCTTAACTCCAATGGAAAGATCTTATCTTTCAACACCTCATTAAAGCCTCTACATTTTTCAAATTGATTTCTAGGATTCAAATTTAAAATCCAAAGATTGACCTGCCCAATTCTATTTGGAAACACAGAATGAATTTACCGATTCTCTTCGCTTGAATCACCTCATTGAAATTCAGATTATACCTAAGAACAATAAGGGTTAAAAGTATTTAAATATAGTTTTTCGTTTTGTAATCCATAAAATGGTGGGTCACACACTTGATTTTATCGTTTGGTTGATGTTCTCTAAATAACCTTTTTGAAAAATTGTATCATATTTTCCTTGTTCAGAAAAGGACTTTGAAAATGCTAAGAGAATGTTTTCAAGATAGAGAAAATGTTTTTAATGGCAAAATTGTAAATAAATTGAAAAGTGAAAATAATGAACTCCACATATTTATATGAACTCTTCTATTTCTTAAATTAAGGAGCTTATCTTTAAATAAATTTTTAAAAAAATCCCACACCTCAACTAATTAAAAATAATACATCAATTCCAATTCAACAATATGATGTGTCAAACCTACTAGCCATATGATAAAATATTTTGTTCTCACATGAGGTTCATGCTTTTGTATGTACTGTGTGTATGAATTAAAAGATTAATTGTAAGAGGTTATTTCAAATCCATAACATCACAAATGCATTGGTTTCAGTACAACATCTTAAGTTTAATCATCATATGTTGAATTTATATCAAGTAATTTATACTAACAATTCTTCAAATCCATTAATACAAAATCCTCGAATTCAAACGCAACCTTTAGTCTATCCATTTATACTTCCGGGCCATAACCAATGTTTAAGTTGCTCTAATGGTGACTTCGAATGGGCAAAGAAGAGCTAGCTGCTAATGAACATTATTAAGAATGAGAGATGCAGAAGTTGAAGTCATTGTGCTTGAACCCAAGCTGCTTTAACCAGGAATGTGCAGCATTTTGATAAGTGATGATCCTCTCCTTATGATCACCCGGTGTCTCGGGATTCATCCAAAGCTCTCCGTACATTTTATAAGTCGTCATTGCAAATGGTGAAAGGGAAACTTTTCCTCTTGATGTTCCACCTTCACATTTCTTTCCCAAAGAGTCAGTGCATCGAAGATCATCATCCTCCTTTGGCACGCTACTTGGCAGATCTAATTACCAACAGAAGTATTAGCTTGAGAGGAAATTAAGTATAATCTCAATTATATAGATATCCTTTCATATCAACCAACTTTCATATCAACCAACTCTTTGGCATATGCATAATTTTCTAGTAAAGACTAATTATATGTTAGGTATGTTTCAAATTTTAATATTAATTTATTATAAATTTGATATGGTTATGGCATATATCATGTGTGATAATGCTCACCAGTTGCACACCTTCACGTGTGCAAATTCATGGGGTGAAGAAGTGTGATACACGTGGTATGATACTTAAACAACTACACCAATTTGTTACACTTTTTGAGTATAATTTGTAAAACTCCTTAAAAACATTTTTTAGCACAATAGTAGTAAACCATAGATTTCTATCTTTTTGATGATAACAGGTACAAGAGTACTCTAATATTCAAGGTAGCTAAGAATCCTTAAGTCAAGCACTGCATTGATGAGACTCTAGAGAATTCAATTCTAGTTTGGATCTAATTCAGACTGTAGAAAATTCAATACAATTGATAAAATGCGCAGTTTAAAAGGGAAAATATACAAGTGATTCCTTCTAGTGAATTTAAGACCAAACGTTTCCAAAAAAATACAAGGGGTCAAAAAAAAAAAAAAAAAGCTCAAATGATAATGAAGTCAATGCCATTTTTAACCAACATGCACAAAGAATGATACACCCGTGCCTTATCATCCATCAAGTAACTTAAACCAATTTGTATCACAACAAACAACACATAATATTGATGCCTTTGGAGAGAACTCCCCTCTATGATGTTCAAATAAGGATAATGACTTTATAACTTTAATTAAGGTCACTCCACAATAAGAAGAATGTCAACTAGAACAACTATTTTCTTTAAATAGAAAACCATAATAACGACTTATAAGTGATACTATTGTGGTGAGAAGATTGATATTGCACATTCTCCATAACAAAAATTCATATCACATATTAGTTATGCCATACTAAACAAAAAACTCTTTGGATTTAAATCTTGCTAGCTGAAATTTATTCTTCATGGCATTTCCTATATATATAATTAAAGCAGAAAGATCAAAGCATCGATTATTTGGGATGATGTCTCAATCTATTTATTAGGGCTAGATGTATTGGTTCTTAAAGTTACATCTACTATTAAAGGATCACAAAGACCGTTACATATTACAATACCAAGAGTAAGTGATGCATAACCAAAACAATTATTTGGTTGGATGAAAAATGAGAGAATGAAAAATTAGGGAAGGAAAAGGGAGATGAAAACTTGATTTTCTATTGTTTGGTTGGAGTGAAAGGGAATAGAAAAGAACATTGGGTGGATGGAGTTTTCCACTTGAACCTATCTTTTTTTCTTTCCAAATTGGGAAGAATTAGTAAAGATGTACTTGCACTCTATTTGTTTCAACATTAACGTTTTTTGAAAAATGGTTCATTTTTCAGAAAGAATTTTCTGGAAAACTATTTCATTTTTCAGTGTTTGGTAACGACCTTGAAAATGACCTTGAGAATGTTTTCTGGTGTTTGGTATGTAATTTTTTTTTTTAAATTTCTTGTATAATTTAAAACATATGTATTATGTAAACCAACTAATGTAATCAATATAAATAAAAAACCAATAATTAATTTGGTTTTGTACTAAAATTTTGATAATAGATACAATCAAAATTAGTTGTCAATTTTTTATGATCTCTACCACTTATCTTGTTCATATATATGGACAGTAACACACACACACACACACACACATAAACCGTATATACATAGAGCTGGCTCTATACTAGAAGCAAATTTTGGGGTCACCTAAGGCCCTAAGTAGAAAAAGGCCCCCAAATTTTAACCAATAGTGTTTTTTTTTTTCATTATAATAGTATTAATTAAGCTCAAATATTAGTCAATAAATAAAATAATATTTTTTATCAAATGAAAAACAAGAAAAAGAAGAAGAGAGAAATGCTATGTCAACAATATTTTTCACAATAAATCTTAAGTGGTAGGTTGTTATAGGCTATTATTAATGACAAAAAATTAATTTCAATGATGAATTCAAATTAGAATTAGTAATGACTTAACACATAGGATTTGTTGTGAAAATATTGTGAATGTAGCACTTCTCAAATAATTTTTTTTTTAAAAGCAATACACAAAAAAAATTCACAACATTTTTCACAAGCTGAGTTGGCAAACTTTTACTAACATCATTTTTTTTACTTACTACTATCATTCTGCCATATCAACAAGTGTAAAAAGTTTTGTCAAATTTTTTGTGTATAGACTTCATTAAAAAAAAAAAAAAAAAAAAAAAAAAAAAAAACTACGTAGTTCATGTTAATTAGTTGTAAATTTTGAACCTAAAATAAGACAATAAAGTTTAAGTAATAGTTAATTATTTAAAAAAAATCATATTTAAATATATAAAAGGCCCCAATTTTAGTTTTCACCTTAGACCCTCAAATAAATTAAGCTGCCTTTGCATACAAAGCGCCTAAAAAGCATTATGTCTCATCCTTATTTTATATATTTTTTGCACTTTTATGTGCAAAAAGAAGTAACTTCTGCCTGGAATCCATTAAACCGAAATTTCCTAGAGAAAAAAAAAATCAAGCTTGGAATTCAAAACAAAGAATATATGATTAGATAAAAAGCAAAGAGAAGAGAAAAAAAAAAGGAAGAGAGCTTAACATGAGAGAGAAAAGACATCAAAAAATTTATGTTTCCCGTGGTTACAGAAGAATATAATATTTATAGAAGATGCAACAAGTGAGAGAGAGATTGTTTTCCAAATTTTTTTTTTGGAAAACAATCTATAGAAAATAAGTCCTATTTTTAATAGGATTTTCCGTTGACTAAAGATTGTTTTCCGTTGACCCCTTTTTTTTTTTTTTTTTTTGGCTACCAAACACTAGAAAATGTGAAAAACTATATTTACAAAAAGTTTTCCAACGAAACAAACAGAGCGTTGGTGTAACACCACTTTTATATAGAGACCATTATTAATAATACTTTTATTGAGCACCAGCCATAAATTGCAACCTTAACAAATTATGGAAAAAATTGAGGAAATTTTTTGTTGCACACTTGACTTATTGTGATTGTATATATGCATGGGGGAGAAGCATATACGATTTTGTTTTTATTTGGTGTTGAGTAGGGGAAGATTGTTATGTGCTGGCTAGTTCTGTGTCAAATATTTAATTGTAATTATATTAATTTCCATGTATACTTTTTTCATTTGAGTTATAATCAATTGAGTAATCAAAGAAGAAAATTTGAAAGAAGTTGCATCCGAGAAGACCATGATCAAGCGAGTATTGAAGTGTGAAGCGAGAGCATTAAAATAAACTTACAGAGAAACTCGCTTGACATTTGTCCATCTCCTCAGTTGAGTGGGACTTCTCAAAAGTTGTCATATCATATTTTACAAATCTTAGAGTAGCTATCTAACCCTTAATTTATACTCTTTATAAGAAATAAATAAAACCCTAATGAAAATAGATCTAAGGTAGAGGCTTCTATAACTTAGAGAGAGAAACCTTGTTTTCTCTTATGCCTTCACCCTTTCTCATTGAATATTCTTGAGAAGAGAACTTCACTAAAAGATTAAGTGTGACTTTGAGTGTTTTGGATTGCTAAAAACCACAGTGACCTTCTAAAACCTTCAAGTGGTCAAAATGTCCAAGTAGTTAGACTTGCAGTCAACATCTAGACAATATTTAGCAGAAGTTGGAGGCTTGAGTACATGTACATTGAATAACTAGAGGTTTTGTAAGTCATTATGTACCACAACTATAGTTATAGTGGATTTTTTTTTTTATACTAAGTTAGACCCGAGAGTTTTTGTCATTGACAGATAGTGCCAGTGTAGTGATGGTTTTTGGGTGGATGGAGTAACAATTGGGTAACTTTGAGCAATGGTTTGGTTGAATGGGTGGCATGGATGGTGTTTCTGGGGCATAATTTTAATTTTAATTTTTTTTTTTTTGAGGTTAGGTGCCTATAAAACGACAATGTTGTTTTAGTTTGTATGGCAAGAATATTTGATAATTTTGCAATGTTTGGATACATGAAGAAAAATTGGAAAGAAAGTAAAAAGAAGAAGATGGAAGTGGAAAGAAAGAGAAAGGAAAAGGATTCTAGGTTTCTTTTAATGTGTTTGGATAATGGTAGGAAAGGAAAGGGAAAAAGGAAATATTTTTTTTTTAAATTATTTTTTGTACAAACATCAGGTCGGGCCCAGTCCATTAGCCTTCGTATGGTTAAGAGGTCGGGGCCCAGTATAAGATCGGGTCCCAACCCATAAGTCTTCGTATGATTACAAGGACAGGACCCAATATCAGGTCAGCACCAGCCTGTTAGCCCTCAATGGGCTGGAGACCAAATCCAACCTGAACAAATGAGAACGATAGTGCTTACCAAGCACTATCCGGCGTTAGGTGCAAGTTTCAAGAGAATCCTCAAAATATCCCACTTGATCAAGAATCTTGGACAAAATTAGGGTCCATGTGAAAGGTGGATGAAACATCATCATTGGGACCCCATTAGGAGGGCATTATAAAAGAGAAAGTGGGCCAAAGAATACGTGGTTGACATTTTTAGGGAGAGATACACGAGAGAAGAGGGAGGAACAACCAAAGAGGAAGGGAAGGTTTCAACTCAATATAACTTGGGCCTTCTTGGGAAGCATACACAAGAAGGAAAAGAGGATAGAGTGGGCTTGAGAACCCTCCCTTGGGCTATTGGGTTGGCTCTAGGAGGTTTTCCCATTATAGGAAATACCATACCCACCTAAACAAATAAATTGGGAGTCTAACCCAAAAATCATTGAGCATTTTGGGTTCAGGCACTACAATTGGCGCCGTCTGTGAAAATCTCCTACTCAGTTGAAGATCTAAAGCTAGTCTGCTATTGCCTAGGATGGAAGGGCCACCTATAGGTAAGGGTCAGTGGTCTCCAGGGGTAATTGATCTAGAATATCATCCCAAGGCCTTAGAAGGCTGGAAAGGGAACGGAAAAGGGAGCAAGATCACATGCAAGATGGGCAAAAGACGAGAGTGAACTTAGATGACGTTGCTTCACAACGAGAAAGATCGGTTTCCTACATCCCTGAGCATTCATATCATAGCGAATAGGACCAAGAGATAGAGAACTTACAAAAGCAAGTCAAGGAGTTGGAACTTGAAATAAGGGGCCGACATCGAAGATGGGACCGAGAGGAGTCGTCTTGCAATTATGGCTTTATTGGTGGTTATACGAGAAAGTCATCCCACCAAAGTCATTCACGCCGGTCGAGAGACAGATCTAATGAGACTATTGGGCGTCGCTCTGAAACACCAAGAAAAGAAAGACATGGACACCCTAGGGCTGCCCTAGATGCCATGAGCAGGGCACTTCAGAGAGTTGCTTGATCGCCATTTTCTGATGAGATAGAGCGTACTAAGATGCCCAAGCGTTTCAACCGTCCTCCGTTTATTTTCTATGATGGTAAAACCAACCTAGTGGAGCACGTCAGTCATTACATTTAGTTAATGGCTTTAGTCTCGAGCCCATGGCAATTAGATGGTTCAACGGTTTAGGGAAAGGGTCATACATAACTTCAGAGAGCTGATTCAGGCATTTGGGGCATGTTTTATCATGTGTAGTTGAGTCCCCCAATCCATTGATGCACTATTTTCCACGAGGATAGGGAGTGGGAAGACTCTCTGATCATATGCAAACAGGTACTAGGAGTTATACAACAAGATATGAGAAGGGAATGAGCAAGTTGCAGCAAACACGTTCAAGCTGGGGCTTCCCTAAGAGTCTGAATTGAGAGATTCGTTGATTATGTGACCACCCAAGAACATGTATCAGCTCATGAGGAGGATTAAGGAACATAAAAGGTTGGAAGATGACCAACACCAGAGCAAGGGTAAAGCTTCGACTACTTCTCAATACAATAGGGATTTGAGATCCGGGGGCTTCCAGCAAAGACCCAGAAGGGAAGCTAGGGCCCCGAATCCTGAGATCCATATTGGGGGTGTCAACGTAGCATCTAAGGAGCTAGTACACAAAATTTTGGAGTGGATAAAAAATGAACCTTATTTTTTGTGGTCAGGTAAGATGGAAGGAGACCCAGCCAGAAGGAATCAAAGCCTATATTGTACGTATCACCGGGAGAAAGGATATACCATCGAATAGTGTAGACTATTCAAGGATCATTTGGAGTAACTCATTAAAGCCGGGCATTGAAAGAATTCGTGGTCGAGCAAGGAGGGAACATGATAGGGCAAACCCTCGAAAATCGAGGAAATGCCCTTCCTCTGCCCTTCAGAATCATTAAAGTTATCCATGCATCCTCCATTGGCATGAGTGCAAGTTGCCGAAAAGGGGTTCTAAGCATTACCTTCCAAAAAGGGCTAGAAGCTGGGGATCAGCTAGAGAAGTGGTTAAGTCCGACTAGAGAACCGATCACTTTTGGCGATAATGACCTTGAGGGGACATCCCAGCCATATGATAACACCCTTGTCGTGGCATCGAGAATAGGAGGATTTTAGGTCAAGAGGGTGATAATAGATCAAGGGAGCGGAGCTAAGATAATGTACCCCGACCTCTACAAAAACCTGGGTTTGAATCCAGAAGATTTGATGAAGTACGACATGCCTTTTAGTAGGGTTCGATGGGAAGATGGTAGTACCTAAATGGCAAATTTCTCTCTCCGTTTTAACTGAGGGGAAGGAGGTGATGGTGAACTTTATAGTGGTCAATAATTTTTCACCATACATGGCAATCCTAGGTCAACCTTGGATTCATGCCATGGGAGCAGTGCCATCTACGCTACATATGAAGGTTAAATTCCCCACCAAAGATGGAATTGTCGTGGTCATGGGGGATCAATGATCAAATTTAAGGAGCAAGTAGAAACAGAACCGTTATAGCAATTACAGGAACCCGAAAAGGACGTCGGGGTTGACAGTGCATAAGAGTTGGTTTAGATTAGAATCTTGCCTTATGAAGATAGATATTTCCAAATCGGAAAGAGCCTACGGCTGAAGGACTATGTTGAAGTGTCGCTAGAATTGGTACAAAATTTGGATGTTTTTACATGGTGTCCATATGAAGTGCCCGGTGTGGACCCGACCTTCATCACCCATAAGTTGAATGTTTATCCTTTGCTCCCACCGAGGAAGCAGAAGCTGAGGAGATCTGCTAAACCGCATATGGAGGCCATGAAGGAAGAAGTAGAGAAGTTGAAGCAGGATGGGGTTATTAAAGAAGTGTTCTTCTCTAAATGGTTATCAAATACAACGATGGTGAAAAAGAAGAACGAGAAGTGGAGGGTTTGTGTAAACTTTACCAACTTGAATCGAGCTTGCTTGAAAGACCCCTTTCTAGTCTTAAAAATTAATCAGTTAGTGGATGCCACTTGTGGGCACTCGAGGATGAGTTTCTTGGATGCTTTTCAGGGATATCATAAAATCGCCCTAGCTCCCAAGGATTAAGAGAAGACGTCTTTTATATCCCCCAAAGGCAACTATCATTATACAATGATGCCCTTCGGGTTGAAAAACATAGGGGCTACCTAACAGGGGATGGTTACCAGAATGTTCAGGGATCAGATTGGGAGCACGGTAGAAGTTTATATTGATGACATGGTGGTCGAGAGCAAGGAAAATGAGAGGCACGTAACAGACCTAATAGAAGTCTTCAAAATCTTAAGGTAACACAAACTATGCCTTAGCGCTGGTGAGTGAGCATTTGGAGTGGGAGCTGGAAAGTTGTTGGGGTACATGATTACGAATCAGGGCATTAAGGTGAATCCCAAACAAATTAGGGCAATAAAATAACTTAATCTATCGAGTAACCCTAAAGAGGTGTAGAAACTCACAGGGATGATTGCAACCCTAAATCGCTTTGTTTTGAGATTGGCAGACAAATGTAGGCTATTCTTCCAACTACTAAAGAAATGGAAAGGGTTCTAGTGGACTGAGGAGTGCGATGAAGCATTTCAGAACTTGAAGCATTATTTGGTCAGCCCGCCCATCTTGTCCAGTCTTGAACCCAAGGAAGATCTGTATATGTATCTAGCAGGATCTAATCACTCTGTGAATGCTGTATTGTTAAAAACTCAAGATGGGGTACAAAAGCTGGTGTATTATATTAGTAAAACCCTAATGGATTCATAAACTCGATACCTGCCATTGGAGAAGATTGCTTTAGCATTGGTCCACTTAACAAGGAAGTTGCCTCATTACTTCTTGGCTCATACACTGTATGTGTTAACCAAACATCCCTTGCAATCACTATTGAGGAGGTCCGATTTCATGAGAAGAATATCCAAGTGAGGGACGAGGCTCGGGTCATTTGATGTTAGGTATAAATCGAGGAATGCAATCAAAGGGTAGGTATTGGCGGATTTTATTGTGAAGTTTACCCCTTCGGTTAGTGGCAAAGAGTGGGTCTGTCAAATCTCGATTCGGCCATGGCAAGTATACATGGATGGGGCATCTAATGCTTGGTGTATTATATTAGTAAAACCCTAATGGATTCGTAAACTCGATACCTGCCATTGGAGAAGATTGCTTTAGCATTGGTCCACATAACAAGGAAGTTGCCTCATTACTTCTTGGCTTACACATTGTATGTGTTAACCGAACATCCCTTGCAATCGCTATTGAGGAGGTCTAATTTCATGGGAAGAAAATCCAAGTGGGGGACGAGGCTCGGGTCATTTGATGTTAGGTATTAATTGAGGAATGCTATCAAGGGGTAGGTATTGGCGGATTTTATTGTGGAGTTTACCCCTTCAGTTAGTGGCAAAGAGTAGGTCTGTCAAATCTCGATTTGGCCATGGCAAGTATACGTGGATGGGGCATCTAATGCTTGAAGAGCAAGGATAGGGATCGTACTTGTTTCGCCTGAAGGCATAAGGTTGGAGCACTCGTTAAGGTTAAGCTTCTGGGCTTCCAATAACAAAGCTAAGTACGAAGCGTTAATTACCGAGCTAAGAGAAGCTAAGAAGTTGGATGTCAGAGAGGAAGAGATCCTCTCAGATTTGTGTTTGGTGATGGGCCAGGTAGAAGGAAGTTTTGAAGCAAGAAACTCTCGGATGGCTAAATACTCAAAGGTAGTTAGCACATTACGAGTGTGCTTTCAAAGAGTGAAGGTGTCCCAGATCTTCAGGGGACTAAACAGTCATGTAGATTCATTGGCCACTTTGGCCTCATCCATGGATGACTATGTTACTCGTATAATTTCTGTAGAGGTGTTGAACCATCCGAGCATAGAATGTCAACAATGTGTAGCTGTAGCATCGACACCCAATCTGAGCTAGATGGATCCTATTATTTCATTTATATCAGATGGTGTCCTCCCAAGTGAAGCAAAAGAGGCTGAAAAGATATGAAGGATTTCAGCTCAGTTTTGGTTATTTAAGGACAAGAGGTTGTATCGACTATCGTTTGGAGTACCTTATTTGTTATGTCTTCACCCAGGAGTTGTGGAGGGTCTCCTAACCGAATTACAGGAAGGGATTTGCGATAGTCACATGGGAGGACGATCATTAGCACATCGAGTAATGATCCAACGATTTTGGTGGCCAAACATGCAAAGGGATGCTGCTGAGTATGTTAAAAAATGTGATCGGTATCAGAAGCACACTCCAAATATCCACCAGCTGGGAGGAAACCTAAACCTGATCTCCAATCCGTGGCCCTTCGCTCAATAGGGACTAGACATTGTGGGGCCATTTCTTTGGGACACCAGTAATAAGAGGTTTGCCATAGTAGCTACGAATTATTTAACAAAATGGATTGAGGCTAAAGCCTTAGCAAATATCCAAGATGTAGATATAAAGAAGTTTGTTTGTAAAAATATTATCATGAGGTTCGGGATCCCAAAGACATTAATTTTGGATAACGGGTTGCAGTTTGACAGTAGGGCCTTTCGTAAGTATTGCAATGACCTCAGAAGCAAGAACAAGTATTCATTTCTAGCGTACCCTCAGAGTAACGGACAAGTAGAGGTGACGAACAAAGCAATCGTTAATAAGTTGAAAAAAAGGCTAGAAGAGGAAAAAGGTAAATAGGCTGAGGAGTTACCAAATGTGTTGTGTGCCTACCGTACCATGCCTAGGAGATCTATCAGTAAAACCCTTTTTTCCATGACTTTGTGGGCAGAAGTAGTGATTCCCGTGGAAGTAGGTTTATCCAGTATGAGGGTCGCATGTTTCTCCTCGTACAATAACAATGCTTATATGACCAAGCAGTTGGACCTCTTGGAAGAGAACCAAGAAATGGCTAAGATCAGATTGGCCGACTATCAACAAAAGTTAGCTCAAAGGAACGACAGAAAAGTAAAGCCGAGAGAGTTCATCGTAGGGGACCTGGTCTTGCGAAGGGTTGTGGGAAATATGAAGGATCAAAGCTCGAGAAATTTGGCTCCAAACTAGAAGGGTCCTTATCGAGTAACTACAATGGCAGGAGCTGGGGCTTACTACTTGGAGGCTATGGAAGAGAGACTGCTTCCCCGACTTTGGAATGTGAGCAATTTACGAAGATATTACCACTAAATGGAACTGTTATGTAGAGATGTCCAACACTTTATCTGATGTAAATTGTCTCTAGAAGAAATGAAACGGAAGCAATTATATCAATTTGTTTTGAATTATGTTTGATGTATTCAAGTTCTTACTCTGAAGGTATCAAGGACAGAAGCCTAGCCTCGACCTGACCCTTGGTCACCGACTAAGTGGAAATCTTAATAAAATTGTGTAAGAATAGAAACTTAGTCTCGGCCTGACCCCAGTCACCGACTAGGTGGAAACCTTAACAAAACCATCTAAGTACAAAAGGCTAGTTTGGTTTAATCCCGATTAGCGAATAAAATAAAAATCTATATGAGGATTATCTAAGAACAGAAGTCTCATTCGGATTGACCACGATTATCAGGTAAGTGGAGAATCCCTATGAGAAACCAAAACTTATTTCAGCATAGGAATTATTTGTAATAGCTCAGCTTGTTGCATCGAATCGATGGTTGACATTGTTCCTAAGCATAAATAAAACTAAGTGTTTAAGGGGCAGGATCTTGGGCAGCATCAAGGAGGACAGGAGAAATACCTTCAAAAACTAGGGTAGTCAGTGCAAGAGTGATCTTTGAGGTGCTCGTGCCTTCAGGAGCAGCAACGGAAGCCGAATTGTCCAAATATACCACCACTATATGTGAGTTGATTTTTTCGGCTAGCTCTCTCATATTGGGGCTATCCCTCTCTTCTTCTTCACCTTTTGTAGTAGGTAGGTTCTTAATCAGAGCTTGGACATGAGGGTCATTAAGTAGTGGTACTTGAGCAAGATCTCTAAAAGGAGAAGTCTCGGGGAGGTTAATGGCATCCACTACTACCATCCAACCTTGCATGAACCCCATCCTTCGAGTTTCAAAGGTGACGGGGCCGCTTGAGTTCTCAGCATCATTGAAGCTCATATCATAGAATAGCCGCTCAACCTGCTTTATTGTTTACTTTAAATCTGCGAGTTCCTTGTTTCGGGTCGAAACCACACTTATTGCCATAACCAACTTAGAGTCTGAATTCTCTATTTTACCCTTTAGTACCCCTATCTTTCATTTGGCAAAGTCTTGGGCCTTCTTGGCAGCCACGACCTTTGGCTCCATTTGGGCCAATTCTAGAATCTTCTCCTAGAAGGTGGATTCAGCCACTTTCTTAAGGGCTTTCTCCCTATCCACTCTCTTGGTGGACAACTTTAGCCAACCTTCGAGGAGGTGCATCATTTTAAAGGCCTAGAGCAAATAAAGAGAAAGAGCAGGGTCAGATATGAGCTGAGGAAGGGTATTTAGACGAATATAGAACATTAAGAAGGAATGAAAGATGCTGATCAGGAATACTTACAACGATAGTATGCCACTTTAAGTTGAGGGCGATATCTTTATCCCTGCCATTCTACTAGTACCTCAGATCCTCGGGAAGAAGCAAAGCTTGCCCAAGGTTGTCCGTAACCTGGCCACCTAGCCCACTTCTCCAAGTCCACACATAAGAGTCCAAAGGAAGAGGACCCTCCCCCAGCTTGAAAAAACTCTACCAACTTGAGGATGGGAAAGTGGAAGATGAAGCCATATCGGCACCCGTGATGGTCGGCCGTTCGATGGACCTCGGTCAAGGAGTAATTTCCCTGGCAGAGAGAAAATCTATGATGGCTGTGACCACGAGGAGGGGGGGTACGTTCAGCAGGGGGAATGTCAGACTCCCTGGACGGTTCATCAGCAGTTCTTATCCTCTTGTGGCAACCTCAGGACATTGGAGGGGTGGTTTACTGAGGGGTTGCCTAACCTCCGACTGGTTGAGCATCAGAGAAGTAACGCTTGATGTTCATATTACGCTGTTGAACCATAATGGCATTTGGGGCTAAAATAGTGGGCTCTTCTACAGGGATGTGTTTTGCTCTATCCTGGGAAACTGTACCCACTGAACCGTCTTTGACCGAATCCAAAGAACTTTCTCTTTTATGACAGGGGCCCTTTTCCCGAGCTTCTCCCACGGTAAGGCCTTTTAGTAAGAACCCTGGAAGGTGTACATCTATATAAGATAATAGGGGGCTCCCAACAGTCAAAGCAGGTCTCGGATCTTGATAGCTTGTATAGGATGGAACCATTGTTATTGATTTTGTTCCGTTTCGGCCGGAATATTTCCTATCGGCATGAAAATCGGTACCATAATACCCCTCTTTCCACCTCAGATCAAATTTCGGCCTATTTCAGAGTGTTCCGCCATTTTGGCCAATTCCGACCAATTTCGGCCGAAATACATATTTTGACTGGTACCAAATTTTGGCTTTAAAAAAAAAAAAAAAAAAATCTTACCTCCTCGTCCTTCTTCTTCTGGGTTTCGGAACCTTCTTCTTCTTGTTTTTTTTTTTTTTTTCTTCTTGTTATTTACTTCTTCTAGTGGGTTTCAAACCCATCTTCTTCTTTCTTTTCTTTTGGTGGGTTTCAGTCCTGCCAATCTCCTTTTTGTTTTTTATTTGTGTGTTGTACAGGTAAATGGTGATGTATTTGACTGTTTGTCAACCTCCTTACTCTTCCTTAAATGCTTTGTTTTAAATTTTTTGTTTGTTTTGCCAGCCCAAGTGATATACTCTTCTCTCTTGTCACTTGTGTTTTAAAATTTGAATTTTTTCTTTATTATGTTTTTGTGAGCCCCACAAGACTAACAGTAAAAATAGAATGCTTCATCCTTAACCTTCTTCCACTATTCCACCTTTGCGTGTAGTCTGCCTTCAGGCCCTTCACTGCCTTGTATTAATTTACTATTGTTTAATAGTTAATACTTTAATTTCTTTTAGTTTTATGAGCCCTTCACATGTGAGTCACTTATTGGAAAAGTTGAAAGTTTCAGCCTTTAGCCACTTATGTTGACTTCTAAGCCATCCCACTCCACGTGGCTAACTTATGTCTCACCATTTTAATTTTTTTTCCTCTTTTAATTTTAATTTTATTTTTATTATTGTTATAATCTAAAAAAAAATTATTAATTTATTATTATTATTGAGTGATATTTGGGATTTGGGCTTAATAAGTTTGACATATTAGTTGAAATATGAACTTATAATTATAAAATTCTTAAAAATTTATATGGGTTTTGATGAATAACCTATAATATATAAAAAAAATAACTATAACCCGAAATGGCATACCAAAATAGATCGGTATTAGACCGGTACCGAAATATTCCGTTCCAATTGACAAACCGAAACGGGCTCCGAAACGGTATTCATAACATTGGATGGAATACAGCCGAGGATCAGATGGGTAGCTCTAAGTTGCTCATCGTAGTGGACGAAAATCTCTGAGCATAGGACGAAATTCAAGTCCCGAACATGGACAACGTTGATGTCCATTTTAAAGCGTTTAGAAACTGTACTATAGGCCAAAGTAAATTAAGCCAGGAACAAAAGTTCAGTAAAAAAAGAAGAAGAAATATATGCAAAAACAAAATAAGAGGAAACATAAAACAGAAGTAAACCCAACACTACTTATGCTCAGGAAAATAAGGGACTAACGTGCCTAGGTGATGTTGGGTACGTGAGTTCACCAGCTAGCCAATTCTCGCTCACTTTTATGAACTCTCTCGCAGAGTTCCTATTAGAGTTAGGGAGGCATTGTATCAGTCTCGCTACGAGGTCTCGAATTTTAAGGTAGTAGCCATTTTTCAGACTACCACAAATACCATACAAAAAGTTGATGTCATGGTGGTTAAGCCGTAGGTTGTATAGTTTGTTGAGGCACCTCACACTATTCACTACTCTATAGAATTTGGGGAGACACTGGTCAGGGCTGAGCCCATAGAAACTTAGGGTCCTAAGCAAAAGAGGATCTACGGGAAATCTGATGTCGCCCTCAAGTATTGCTATAAGAGGCAAGAAAACTACCCTAGGATGCCTATCATTTTCTATATTCCCTCTAGGATAATACTCAATATGTATGTCCTGAGGGATGTTGAATCTAGTTTCGAAGGCCACATCCTCGGTGTCAAAGTTTAATAGATACACAAATCCCATTACTGGGAAGTCTAAATATTATTTTTGAAGAGAGAGGTAGGGGTTAGAGAACTTACAGTGCTGCCTTTTCGTTTAAAGGGATGATCTCAGGGGGGACGATTGTGGCTCAAGAGAATGAAGCAAATAAGGCTAGGAGAGAAAAATGGAATAAAGAAAATGATTAAAAGGAGTTTGTCCGTATTTATAGGAGAGGTGATCTTAAATGATATTTGAGGGAAAATTAATAACTTCCCCCTTAAATCCATTCCATATGTACCTTGGCATACGAAACGTCAGGCGATCTTGATTGTTTGATATGACAACTGCAGTCACACGTGCGAAATGTACAGGTTGTCACGTCCTTCGCATTTATTGATTGGCGGTTGGTTTTCCTAAAGGGAAGCAGACTCCAAAGTACCCCTTACCGATATATAAAATTTAACCCCAATCCCATCCCCTCATCGGTGTATAAAAATTAACCTCGATCCCATCCCTACTCCATGGGAATGGAATCATAGGGGCTATTGTACGAGCATTAGGTTGAGGCTCGTCCCATTAGCTTTTGTATGGTTAAGAGGTTGGGGCCCAGTATAAGATTGGGGCCTAGCCCATAAGCCTTCGTATGATTATGAGGATAGGACCCAATATCACACCAACCTGTTAGCCCTCGATGGGCCGGAGACCAAATCCAGCCCGAACAAATGAGAACGATAGTGCCTTAAGGGAAATTATCTACAGAGCACCATCCGACATCAAGTGCAAGTTCATTAAAAGGCCCCACTTGATCAAGAATCTTGAATAGAAGTGGAGTCCATGTGAAAGGTGGATGAAACATCATCATTGGGACCCCACTAGAAGGGCATTATAAAAGGGAAAATGGGCTAGAGAATAAGTGGTTGGCATTCTTAGGGAAAGATACACGAGAGAAGAGGGAGGAACGACCAAAGAGGGAGAGAAGGTTTCAACTCAATATAACTTGGGCCTTCTCAAGAAGCATACATAAGAAGGAAAATAGGATAGAGTGGGTTTGAGAACCCTCCCTTGGGCTATTGGGTTGGCTCTCGGAGGTTTTCCCATTGTAGGAAATACCATACCCACCCAAACAAATGAATTGTGAGTATGACCCAAAAATCATTGAGCATTTTAGGTTCAAGCACCACATTTTTTTATAAAAAAATAATGACAAAATATCAAGAGTATGATTTTACTCTTAAAACAGTTTAAAATAATAATAAAATATTTTATTTAAGTGAGTAAATTATGGTCATAAAAATAATTTAATCAATTATACTACAAATTCTCTTCTAATTCTACCTAATCGAAGGGAAGTAGAAAAGTGATAAATTGAGGGACATAAACAAATACCATTATCATGACTTTCCATTTTCTCCACTCTTTCTATTTAACAAAAGAAAAGATTCACATTACTTTCCTTTTATTGATTTCCCTTTTCTCCACTTTTCTTTCAATCAAACAGTGTGTTAATGTTTAAAAAAAATTGGTATGACAACTAATACTGGTTAAGGAGATATAGGGTTGGTTGTAGTGTTGTGGTAGTCAATTATTAAGATTTAGATGTGGTGATTTAGGAATATGTTTTTTGTAATCAAGAGAGTCAATTTCCAAGAAGCCATTTAGGTTTGGGCAAAGGAACGAAATATTTCGGTACTGATTAATACCGGTGTACTGTTTCGGGATTATTACTATTTATATATTTCTATACATATATGTATTTTTGAATTTATTTATGTAAGTATGAAATTATTAATTTTCATGTTTATCAACATAAAATTTTAAATTCAAATATTTTATAATCCTAAATATTAACCCAAGTACGTTAACCCAATTGCTTAAATAACATTTTAGAAATAAATTTGCTGTATTGGCCGAAACATCAATGCTAGCCAAAATACTTGAAATATCCTGGTACAACCTAATACAACCTGGTATTTTATTTGTTACATTTTGAAGGAGTACCAAAACTAGTTTAATGGCTAATACAATATATTTCCTCAGTACGGTCAATACCAATACAATGGTAACTTCTTTGTTCGTACGGTACAGTCGTACCATAATTGTGTTTTCATAGAAATTTTTGGTTTCTTGGGAGATTTGGTGATGAGTTGCCTACATGATACTTGAAATGTCAAGTAGACAAGACAATAAAAAAAACAAATTATATTTTTTAGAAAACACTATGTGGATTCTAATACAACAGCCACTCATAACAAGACTAGCATCCTCTCTTTTTAAAATGGTTTAGTTTACAAAATTATGAATGTGTGTTGGTTATTGGGTGCATTGAGGGAAAAAATTTCAACCAAATTGTCATCGGTGGATTGGAAAATTTTCAAACTGCCACTAACCTATCAACCTCCAAAACAGCAAGTTGATCTAAAGTTTGGGCAATTTCGACTCGGAAGGTTAGTTTTAATTGTGTTATATGCTAAACTTTAAAAACTATTTTACCTTTTAAAGATAAATGTAATAAGTTGTATTTCCTCTATACCCTATAAACCATTGAGGAAAATTATAGGAAGCAACCCACTTTTGATAGATTAAAATACATACGTCTTAACCTATTAGTACTTTCTAATTTTTTTTTTAAATGATTAGAGTATCATATCCATTTCACTATGTATGCTTACAAATTTGTTCGCAAGGATCGTTTATTTTTCATATTTGCATGTGTCAATCATGGTGTTAAAAAAAAACAAAAACAAAAACAAAAACTTAAAATTGATATAAGATAAAGGCAGGTTTGGTTGGATTTTGGTAGTTTAAAAGTGAAAAAAGAAAACTTAATTTGCCACGTAACTCAACCAACCACTTTAATAGTTGAACTCACCTAACCCACTTAAAAATTAATATCATATCCGTGGAGATCAATGCAATATAGAGTGCGTAAGATAATTTTGGCAAAACTAAGCTGGTTTATGCATAGACCTATACAAAACTAAAGGAGTATCCATTGCCATGTTACTTACAATTTTAAATTATGTGTCAGCATGTATACAAGTAGGTATAAAATCTAAAATCTAATTGTAAAATAGACTTTCTCTATTTCATTTGAAAAGTTAAAGATCCTTGTCCTCAAGTAACAATGGTTTCCTTTAACAATATATATATATATATATATATATATATTTAGAGAGTTTCAACCTATGACGTTTGCTCCTAATGATAACTCTTTATTATCAAATTTATACACCAATCAGTTTTTGGTATAGGTGGGGATTGAACCCCGCCAAATCTCTTATACAACCATAAAAATTTTTATCAATTGAGCTAACTAAAACTCACTCCTTTAACAATAGTTGATTGGATTAGAATTGCTTAAAAAAATCTACATACTATAATGATTGAGTTATTTCAGAGTGGCCATTGAGTTTTATCCTTTAAATCTCTCAAGGGAAAAATTAAACATGAACATAACGATTAATTTTCTGATTACCTAAAAACAAAATTGCTTTAGGAAACAATCATTTTTTTCAAACAAGGTAAATAACAACTATTTTTTCTTCATTTAAATTGCTCAAATTTAATATCTAATCAAAGCTAGTAGCCTTGCTAATTTTTATATAATTCCATGCATCAAACCAAAATCTTTTGTTGTGGCCTAGGTGCGAGTGTTGCTTCCCTAGTACTAGATGTAGTGGTAGAGCTAGGATTTGATTCCAGGGGTCTAAATGTAGTGCCGGAGTTAGGATTTGACTCTAGGGTACAAAATTTATGTACACATATACTTGAACACACACACACACCCTTTAGATAAATATGAAATATAAAAAATTAATTCATGTGTATATTAAATTCTATTTTAATGTAAGAAAACTAAAATAAGATAGAATATTATATATATTTTGTTTATCAATTAAGGATTTTTTTTTTTGTGCATAAATAAGTCTTTTTTCAATCTTTTTCAAAGTTGAAATTTCACTTAGGAATGAATATATTTTTAATAGTTATGTAATTATTCTAAATTTTATTGCTTATTACACAAAGTTTTATGAATAAAAATTAATACATTAAAAATGAGGTCCTACCAATTTTTGTGTGTGTATATATCACTTTTAGAAGATAATAATAATATTTTGAAAAAACTCTAGCCTCGTTGTAATTTTATTTCTTACTTTTGTTTTAATTTTAAAGGTTTTTAACCTTAAAACACATTGTTAAAATAAGAAAGATTTTCCTAATTTATTTTTTTAATGAATTTTGACATAGGAAAGAGATAATAGTGCGTTGATGGTAAGTATGATCAAAATAATAATTTATTAACTAGAAATTGATGTGGACGCGTCAAGAAGCAGAATACGTCTACTTCTAGAAAACAAGAAACACTGTTGAAAATAAACCACGAATCCACGAGGATTCCTTGAATTCACAAAGAGAAAGGGTTCTAGAATCCACTAGAGAAACAATAGACAAAAGTCTAAATTTTTACTAATATCAATAATACTCAAAATAATGTTTATAGACTTAGGGGCCTATTTAAGGGCTTTGTAAAACTTGACAGACAAGAAAATATATTCTAAAATAACTCATAATTGATACCTAACCATAATAGGAACTAAATTTGACTTAAAAAACATTAAAAGCACCTAAAAGTAAGGAAATTCATAAACTAAACCTAAACTAATGAATTTTACATAAAAATAACAAAAATTAAATAGTAGATTTTGTCCTACATCAGACTCCTCCACTTGAAACAAACTCGTTCTCGAGTTCATTTTTGAAACCTGAAATCTTCCGCTCCAAATAAGCAAATACTTCGAATGCTTAAGCCCTTTGATCTTCTTACCATACTTGCAACTCATCAATGGGATAAACAATTCAACTTGAATTTCTTTTTCCTTGATCTTCATGTTATTCTAGAGATTTACCAGATAAGAACTAACAATTGAATCAAATCTATCAACCCCAATAAAATCAATAAACTATGGTGTATTGCTTACCACCAAAGCAAAAGGATCTTGAGATTGACACAATCATATGATTTCATTTCATTGAGATCCTTTAAACTTTCCTATTCAATTCCTTCCTATTCGACTTCTCTATAATAGGATCTTCATTATTTTCCTCCACAATAATCTTGACTTTAGGATCTTTTTCTATAACAAGACCTTCATTAATTTCTTCAAAAATCTCTATATTTTTTTCTTTGACTTCTACATAATCTTCAAAAATAGTGTTTTCTTCAACATGCAATTCTTCCTTTAATGGTGGAATATATGGCTCTTCAAAATTCAAGTATGAAAGTTTTGGCCAATAACAATTTTTCTTTTTGTATATGACAAAAGTTCATCACAATCCAAAGGATAATATTTGATAGCAAGCATCTTTTTCATCCTTGGCCATGAACGAATTTTGTCTTTACCTTGTCGGATTCTATTAGATTGTACTTGTTCCCTCCAACATAAGGCATACTTACTAAGTTTATACAATGCAAGTCCAACTTTTCTCTCATAACAAATATTTTCATTGTCAAATAAATTCTCTAGATCAAGTAACCAATCAAGAAAATCTTCTTTATAAAAATAATCATTAAAACTTGCAATTCTTCTATAAGGCCTATATGAAAATAGCTTACCGATGGGTTTCCCGTGAGTTATGTCTCTGTAATATAGTTATCCATATTGTTTCCATGCTCCAATGATAGCATCCTAACAAAGATATTTTTGAGTGCTAGTTGTATGTCACACAATACTTGCTAAGTTTTTTGTCACGGGAATTGCTACCATCTCATACGTTAGCCACCAGATCAGAATAAGTCAAGGCTTTGATACCAACTGATGCAAGATGTGTAATCGTTAAATAGCTAAACACGTCTACTTAAAAAAAAAAAAAAAAAAAAAAAAACACGTTTGCTTCTAAAATTAACCTTGAATCCAAGAGGGTTCATTGAATCCACAAGGAGAAAGGGTTTTGGAATCCACCAAAGAAATAATAGACAAAAGTTTGAATTTTTATTAATATCAATAATACTCAAAAAACGTTTACAAACTTAAAATCTATTTAAGGGCTCGTAAAACTTGACAAGAAAATATATTATAAAATAACTCCTAATTGATACCTAACCATAACAAGAACCAAATTTAACCTAAAAACACTTTAAAAGCACCTAAAATAACAAATTTTACATAAAAATACCAAAATTAAATAATTACAAAAATTAAATAGTAAATTTTGTCCTACTTTAAAAATACATGAAAAGGATTTAAAAAAAAAATTATAAATGGGAGGAGGAGGAGGGGGCAAACATTGTAAAGTGACTACTATCTTTGAAATTTTTGGTAGGTTGAGGGGGATATTGCCCTTTCTCGATCCCATTGGCTCTACCGATGCCTAGATGTGCCCTTTCCTATTTAATTTTTCACATTCATGACTTTTTTTCAGCCTATTTTTCTCTTTTTACATCATCATCAGTGATTTCGTTGTGAGCTTCAGAAAGCAACACCCTCATATTTTTTTAAAAAATTGAATTTATACATCAAAATATGAGTTTATACATCCAGAGGTGCTCAAGAGCTTTACTTCATTTTCAACATGGGCTTTGAAGTATTTAAGTCCCACATTATGCATTTTCGACATTTACGACTTGCGAGCCTTCGGGTTGAGCACCTTGATGTTTGAGTTAAGCTCGTTTAGCAAACCAAAATGAGCCATGTGTCAATGTTTGGATAAATGCATAGATAAGAAACAGAAGAAGAAAACAGATGCAAGTGATTCAAGTCAATTGAACTGAAGAATATGCAAAGGAGTCAGCTCAGGCAGTGAGGCAGAGTAATGAAACAGAGCATTGGAAGAAAACTGATGCAGCTTGCTAAACGACTGAGATAGTATACGACTAGTAGTTTAGGCTTATTAGAATAAATGACAGATGTATACTTGAACACGTGTAATACAGTGATTGGTTGGTTGTACAGTTGGATCCGTATAGTGTGGAGAGTCAGTTAGACTTAGTTATTCTATTTCCTGTGTTAGTTTTTAGTATAAATACATTGTTGTACATTCATTTTGATTTATCAAATACAATTACAGAAATTCTCTCTTCAATCCTTTCTCTCTAGCTTGTTTTCTCTCTCCCTAGCTCTCTGTATTTCTTATACCATGTAGTAAACTTGGGCTTGACTCATTTGTATTAGCAAGCAAACCCAATCAATCTGCTGATTGAGCTTTCATCGAGTCACTGCATAAACAGTTCAGCTCATTTATATCCATATGGAAGGTACAATCTACGAATACAAGATTTATGGAAAGTTTATAAAAGATGATTGTCAACATAAAATACCTTAATGACTTGGATTGGAAGGTTATCATAAATGAGGATAATTTCATTTATTTACCCCTTGTATATGGTGAAATTATATAATCCACTATGTGTGTTACACCCTCCTCTCTTAGACTCCATATGCGACTTTCTTTCGACCTATTTTTCTCCCTCTAAATTGTCATCGTCAATCTCTTTGTGAGCTTTTGAAAGTGACACCCTCACATTTTTACCAAAAAATTGAGTCTACTCATCCAGAGGTGCTCAAGAACTAGCTTTACTTCTTTTTCAACATGGGCTTTGAAGCATCTTAGTCCCATATTATACATTTACAACATTAACAACTTGCGAGACTACAGGTTAAGCGCGCACCTTGATGCTTGAGCTCAGCTTGTTTAGTAAAACGAAACATGCCATGCAGTAAACTTAAGCTTGACTCATTTGTATTAGCAAGCAAATCTTATCGATTCGCTAATTGAGCTTTGATCGTGAACATAATATACCTTAATGACTTGGATTATAAGATTATCGTGAATATAGGACAATTTCAGGTGTATTCAGTTTCTTTGGTTCCGATAGTTACAACAAGACATGGGCATTTCACTACCTTTTGTCACCGTCGTGCACTTTAATAATATATTAATATGAGTCCTATTTGGTTCACTCATAATAGCGTTTTTCATGAGCGGACCAAGCACTTTAAGCAGGGCCGGCTCTATGGTGAAGCAAAAAATGCAACCGCCTAAGGCCCCAAGTAAAAAAAAGGCCCCTAAATTTTAACCAATAGGATTATTTATAATCAATAAATAAAATAATTTTTTTTATTAGATGAAAAACAAATAAAAAAATAGAGAAAAATGCAACGTCGTTCACAATATTTTTCACAACACTTTTACAACTAATGCTAAGTAGCAAGTTATTACAGCCTATTGTTGATGGCAAAAAAATAATTATAGTGATATTTTCAAATAAAAAACAAAAAACAGTTTAAAATCTAGGATTTGTTGTAAAAAATATTGTGAATATTGCACTTCTAAAAAAAAAAAAGAATAATAATAAGAGTTTAATTAGCAAACTTTTACTAGTTTTCATCTAAATCTACCACTAACACCACTGTTTTACTTACCACTATCAATCTACTACATCAACAAGTATGAAAAATTTTGTCAAATTTTTTTTGTCTTAAAAATTAAAATAAAAAAAAAAAATTCTATGTAGTTCATGTTAATTAATAGTAATTTTGCATCTAAATAAGATGATCAATTTTCGCCTTAGGCCCCCAAATGCATCAAGCCGCCCCTGACTTTAAGATTGACTATCATCTCATTCGACACTACCTCTTATCAAGCAAGACCTTTGTTTGTTCACCAAATCCCATCCACTAGGCCGTTTCCATGATCTTGAATCCAAATTCAAGTTGGCTTATCAAAATCCATTTTGAGTTTGAGGGGCTATTAGAATTACTATTCTTGTACTTTTTGTACTAGTCTTATTAGATTTAGAGTTGGCAGTCAAGAACCTTAAAGCTCGATCAAATGGTTGACAATGACACTGATCATAATATTTCCAAATGAGAAATCCAGTACTAGTCCCCTCAAAGTCCAGTAATCCTAAGACTTGGTGCTACATATTTAATTTAATTGATCAATACAATAGATATACCTTCTCATAGTTCTCTTTTTACAGTCTCAGGTAAATTTGGAGTTCTTCCTCTCTTTTATAAGCACTCCAAAATTATATTTTTAACTTCAATATAGCAAAAAGTAGGTAGGATAAAGAGTATGTGTGGAGTAATTAATGGGTAAAATATTAGTAAATCATACTATAATCTTGAGACATATTAAACCAAACAGTAAGAATAGGAAAATATTTTTATGGCGAGAAGAAAATAAAGAGATGCAAATAATGTTCTAAGCCTAGCTAGCATGGAAAGCTGGGATGCGTTCATAACTATCTTGTATTACACAAACGTTTGAGAAAGGGAAGAAGACCCCCGCAAGAGATGAAAACATACCTTGGAGGGGTAATGATAATGGGTGATAAGTGAGGAAACATGCAGATAATTCCTTCACAATTCTTGTCGTTGGTACCGGATAGATAGGATACCTAATTAATAAACAATGGAGACCATTTTTAAATTGTTAGTCATATTCATACCTTCCTTCGAAACGTTAACTCATGTTCGTTTCAACAAATTATAGGGTGCACATTGGGTGTGTCGCTGGAATATCGGTTTTACTCCTAGGAAAAAAAAAATAGTAAACAAATTAATTTTCGACATGCAATGTATGGGCAAATCATTTTATTTGTTATCGTGAGCTTCCTGATTCCTATTTGAGTCAGTTGTATTTTCACTCTATGTGCGACCAGCCGTCACACTTGGTTAAGATCATTGTTACTATATATATATAGTGGACTCTTTGTAAAACCTTCAAACCGTAGCCTTCGTAAATTGAAAGAAATTTGGTGCGCCTTGGGTTTGAGTTTGTGATAGTCTATGCTGGCTTTGTAATCTTCCTATTTTATTGGTGAAAGTTTCAATTCTCTTTGATGTTGCCCGTCAAAGTAAAGTCTATACCCGAATCACAGTCTCAATATCAACTATGGTGTTTGAATTTTTATCTTGCACTGGACACCTTCATTATTCTTATCTAAGGCTATGCATTGGGGGTAACATATTATAGGTTGTGGAGCATGAATTCAGCATCTTCAAGTAAAATTATCATCAATCATCATCAATTTAAAATTAAACGAGTCTCTACTCTTAACCATTAAAAAAGAGAAGAAGAAGCTTGATATAGTCAAAGACAATGATGTTAGCAAGCTTGTGGATTTAAAGTTAAAACAACTGACAAAGTGCATGAAAACACTATAATTTGTTAGGTCTATATGTATTAGTGTTGTTAAACCATGTCAAAAAATTGCTAGTTATGTTGTGACTTAAAGGTGTAATTCAAGATCAAAACAAAAACCCAAACATTAGCTCATGAAAGCATAGTTTCTATAATATCGACAACAACTTTGATAGCAACATCAATCGGTCGAGATTGATAGCAACCTCTTGCACAAACCCTCTTTGCAAAAAGCCCAATAGCTTGTATGTTTCACCCCTAATTTGAGTCCTACTTGTTAGAATATAAAATAGAAATTATAAGTTGATAAGAGAGATTATTTAGAGGAGAGGGCCATGTTTGTGAGCTTAGGGTTTTGTAACCAAGATTCTCAATTTCAACATAAGGGAGATATTAAAGCAAATTTGAAGACCAGTTAGTGAAAAAGTTGAAGCCATAGCACATATCATATACTAGTTGTTGTGAAGATTACTTTCAAGAGGTTCTTAGAGGTGAGCGGAAGTTTTAATCATGATCATGCGTGTCATTTGTGAAAGCAATTCATATGGTTGAAGAATCTGGGCATTCTAGTGCAATGAAGGGTTTTAATTTCTCTTTAAGTTCTCTACGAGTCAATAGAGGCTAAGAAAATGTTTTTCCTTGATTGTAAAACTTTTCATATCATAGAGAATTTGCTTCATCGGGAAAGGTTTCTCCCATAGTGGTTTTTTACTTGGATAGTTTTTCTTAGATTTTCCACTTCCTCCACCATATTGTTTTCTCCTTTCGATTAATTTTGTGTGATTGGTGACACATTTTTCAAGTTAGCTTTACATGCTTCATCTCTTTCCATTCAAATTGATATTTGGTATAATTGGACTAATATAACAACTTGGTTAATTCATTATGAAATTAACAACCTCGGTCTAAAAACTTAACATAGTTGATTTCATAGTTCAACCCATTCAAGATGAGATGCATGATTCTTCGGACAAGGTACTCCATTAACAACAAACATTAAGCTTTCAACCACTTTGTCATTGTTGTGTGAGGAGGAGAAGTAGCATGTCTCGCATTCCTTATGCTTGTGCAGTTGATACCATGACGTATGTTATGTTTTGCACTCATTTAGATATTTCGCATGCTTTTAGTGTATTACAGATAATTCTAGTAATAGTAATTCTGATTTCGTTGGTGATTTAAATAAGAGGAAATTTCTAACATGTCATTTTTTTTTTACACTTTTTAGTTACGCTATCAATTGGAAGATGATATTAAGGTCAATTGTTGCTTTGTTTACCACATAAACAGATTATATGGTAGCAGCAAAGGTAGTGAAAGAAGTTATTTGGTTGAGAGATCTGGTTTGCAGCATAGTGAGACTATTGTGTTTTGTGATAGTCAAAGCACCATACATTTGACTAAAAATCTTATGTATCATGAGAGAAACAAGCGCATTGACATTGGATAGATTGCCGGCAGAAGAAGGAAAAAAAAATGGAAATGCTTAAGAAGTGAATCCCGGAACAGCTGCTTAAGGAACATTGGATGAACCGCACTCTGCTCTCAGCCTGCTTTCTTGACATCTCAGAGCTTAATCATGTGTTCAAGTTCTTGGATGATCTCAGCCATATTTGTGGGTTATACGTGCTCTGCTTCAGTCTTGCAAAGGATAAGATTAGAGGTGAGTCTTGTGTTGCTTATCATGAGAAGATTTTATTCAATGAGGACTTCTCTTGTGTAGTTTTCGACGAGTGTCGCATGGAGAGCTTCTTGTGCCGAAAGATGGAGCCGCTATTACTTCTAGTGCTAATGTTGAAATCATATTAAATGATGATGAGTGTAAAGATGCTATTGTGGATTTGTTATTGAAGGGAGGTACTAATATTAATATTGAGGAGCAATTGAAGCAGTGGGCAAATTTGAGAGAAACAAGTAGAAGTCAAGGGAAAGATCTTTTCAAGATCTATGAGGCTGAATTTCACCAGATGTAGAACATTTTTGAGAAAAAAAATACTGTATTTGAGATACATTAAGGTATGGCAGAACTTGGATAGTATATGCGTTGAAGAAGATAAAAGAAGGGAAGAGTTTGGGCACAAACCATTGAGTTACAAGTCTCTCTTGTCAGAGCGTGAGAGACAGATTAAGAACACAAATGGTGAGAATGTTGAGTCGGATATCATATGGT
The DNA here is from genome assembly GCF_001633185.2 of Quercus lobata. Classification (NCBI taxonomy): domain Eukaryota; kingdom Viridiplantae; phylum Streptophyta; class Magnoliopsida; order Fagales; family Fagaceae; genus Quercus; species Quercus lobata. Next base: position 156,497 of record NC_044904.1, on the reverse strand, counting down.
ATATTTTGGAAGAAAATCACGAGGACAATGAAATAAAATTAGAGATCAAGAAGCATATTAGCGAGATCGATGAAAAGGTATGATACAGCCAAATTTATGAGCATGATAACTTTCATGCTTGAAGTGAAACCCAATGTCCTTAGGTGTAGTTCTGTGTTTGATATTAGATACGTTGCTTGATGAACTGTTTCATTCCATTGGATGATTGAATTTCAGTATGTTTATTGTTGCAGCTTTACAAATTTGACGGTATAATAAGGACAACTACTATTGCTATGCAGCAAACGGGAAAGAAAATTGAAGCGGTAACTGCTTATGACTACCGATCAATTATGGTGCCCCTGCTGAAGTTACACCTGAGTCAGAGTCCAACATTCTTCAAGGAAATGACAGACAGCCCAGTTAGCCCACAGATATATGCATGTAAGGGGAAAATCATGCTCCATTGTTTCACTCACTCTTTTAACCAAAATTATAATATTACCATAAGATAGAGTAGCATTAACAAGTCAAGTCAACTTAATCCATTCTTCATTGCATATGCAAGCACAAGTACACAACATACAAGATAGAGTTGCATTAACAAGTCAAGTCAACTTAATCCATTCTTTCTGGTGTAGGTTTCATCTAATTGTTCATCTAAAACTGGTCTTGCTTGAAAATTTCTATTAACCAAACAAAAAAAAAAGAGAAATTGTGCTTCATGCAATACATTTGCGTGGAAATATATATATATATATATATATATATATATTTTAAATAAAAATTTTCTAAATTTTTGTATTTCATTTTTTTTTTCCCCTTCATATGCCGGCAATCTATCCATTGAGGTGGAACAACGGTGGCGGAGGAAGAGATAAAGAGAGAAAAGTAAAGAGAGAGTCAAATATAACACTTTTTTTGAGTCTAGAGATAGATATAAAATATAATAAATGAGAAATAATTAATGAGATCCTAATCAGAATATTAGCATTAATGATAGTCTTTTTTTTTTACCATTAGATACTTAAATTCAGTGGTTTTAAAAATGTGTAACTTGAACCCATCTCATATATATATATATATATATAAATAATTTTTTTTTTCAAGTCAAGGGATTCATTGATCCCCCTGAAGTGTATGTGCAGCCACCCCTAATTCCTTTACACAAGTTTAACCATTGCTTAGACTTAGCTCATAGAGGTTTTGATGCAGGCGTTAAAGGAGTTTAACCTTTCGAATCAAGTTTCGGTGAAAATTTTGTTGAGATACGTTTTATAAGGTGCTGTGTGTCACAGCATACCCATGAAAAGCTAGTCGCTCTTATTCAACTTTGTATTTGATTCCTACGTTTTTTTTTTTTCCCGTTCCGTGTGAAACAACAAATTTTATTTTGTCACATTCGGCTAAGACTTTAGGTACTATATATATGTGAGCTCCTTAAAACCTTCAAGCAGTAGCCTTTGTGAATAGAGGGGGTGCTTTGAATTATTTTATTTTGACATATACTATCTTTGTAATCTCTCAATTTTATTAGTAGAACTTTCTTTTTAACACCACCTGTGCACATAAGTTAAAGACCGAACCATATGAATGTTTGTATTCTTTGTGTGGTTGTTTTATCCCATTTCTATATTCCTATTTCACATAAATCTATTATAATTAAGTATACTCACAATAAATTAGTATTAAAGCCTTTGATATTTGCTAAACGTAGTCAGTGTCCGACGTGTTTGCATTTTATCCTACACTAATACTAGGCCCCTATACATCTTTCTAATCTAAGCAACTCCCAAAGATAAATCATGTTAACTGGAAAAAAGATATTTCCTTATAGCAATTTTAACTTAAAGAAGAAGAAAAAAAAAAAAAAAAAGGCTTTGCTAGGAATGATGAATTGTGCATACCAAGCAATGGCTATCCAACTATAAGGAGAGAGATCCATGTTGTTGAATGTCGTCAAGCCAGGATGAGCCTCAGCTAATTCATTTATCTGAGCAAATATCCCACCATATATAATCAAATATTAGCTAGTGAAAGAACGATAATTATATTGTGGTATTGAGGAATGAGAAAAGAGGAATATTTAGATATGATAATTTGCCTTTGTAGTCAGCGGAAGTCTATCATAAGGACTTAATGTCTCATTGACCTGAAAGTAGAGATGACGAAGGCTTTCCATTATTTTGGATGGTCCCTCATGATGGTCAACTAGCAGTGTGGTATGTTGTGAAGTCCTAGTTGATGAATTATTATTGCTCACACTCACTGAGATAGATTCACAAGGTTTTGTTGTATATATCTGGATAGCTGATAGGGAAGGTGCATAGTATTGTACAACACTTTCACCATTGTTCAACAGTATTGGTACAGAAGCCCCATAGAAACTCTTCTCAACATGAAACTCCCAAACGTCACTCAAGGAGAAACACCCCACCATATCGTTCCCACCACTACTCTCACTTGATTGCCCAAACCCATTTAGTGAACGAGCCTGCATATATAAATAAGATGTGAGGAATAAAAGAAAATGAGAAAGAACGGTAAGTCGGTAACCCTCCAAATAAATGATGTTGCACCAAAATATATAGGGTTAATTATTAAACGTAGACAGCTGTTATTCATTTGAAAAATTACTTTTTTCCAAAAGTTATTTTTGCCATAGCCTGTGTGCCAGTGCTAATTATGGTTTTAGATAACATTTATACTCGTTTTTCTTCGCTGCTTCTTTTATAATGGTAAAAAGTGAAGCAATTGGTCCTATAAAATTTTTTTCCATCAGGAGTATGGTAAATGGTAAATGGTAAATGGTGTATGAATAAGCCGAGCATTATCAGGGTTACACATAAATGGTATTATGGAAAATAGTATACGGGGGGTTGCTATAAATGATGCCATGAAATGGCTACCAATTCATGTGATCCGTTCTCAGCTATTCTTCAGTTTGGGAACATGGAGAGGATAAAGATTCCAATTTCCAAACTACAGAGGATCATGGCTCTTTTTTCTGGGAATTTAACAATTGAGTAATTATTAAATATCGGTGCGTTTGGATGACAGGATTTGGGCACATGGATTTAGATTTTGGTGATTAAAATCCAAATGCCCTATTTGGATAACCAAGAATTTTAAATCTTAAAATCTTTGAATTTGAAATAATTTCTAAACTCATAGAATTTTAGAAATTCATATGATATACTTAAATATTTATAGACTGCACCCTTGGTGCGGTGGTCACTCTACAAATATAAGTGCTTATGAGGTATGGGGGTAAGGGCCAGGGTTCAAGTCTTCAAGAGGGAGCTTCACCCACATATACACTTAGATTAGGCTAAAATAGAAATTCTATCTTGTAAAAAAAAAAATATATATATATATATATATATGTATAGGTATGGAGGCAAGAGTCAGGGTTCAAGTTTTCAAGAGGGAGTTTCACTCACATATACACTTAGATTAGGCTAAAATAGAAATTCTATCTTATATAAAATATATATATATATATATATATATATATGGACTTTGAATTAAGGAATTTCAAATCCATCACATTAAAATTCAAATTCAAGTATCCAAACACAACTTTGGAGTTTGGTGACATTGTGCTCCTTTACAAAACACTAATAGGTTTTGGTGTATAGACCGGGTTTGAATTTCAGATTTTTTATTTGACGACAAGAAACTTCACCAATTGAACTAATTAAAACCCACAATTCCATCTCCATTAAATTTATTACCTACCAATGATGTCTAAACATGAAAAATTAATGTTTAAGAGTAAGTGATGAAACTTTTTCGTATTGGTGTGCTGTGTGCATATGTGAAAATAAGGATCAGAAGTAAACGCAAAAAAAAAAAAAAAAAAAAAAAAAAAAAAAAAAAAAGAACATTCTGGTATATCAAATTTGGAATAAAAGCGTAGATATGCCCTCTCATTGACTATCTTACATTTAGATCCTAGTTTGAAATTGGTAAAAGATCATCAAAGTTACACAAACAAATAGCTGACATGAATATCGGTCTAGATTAGCAAAGAGAAATTAAGTAGAATTCAACCGATCGAGAAGAGAAAACATATTGTTTCGCTAATAATGAAAGAATTGAGAATGGAAATTAAAGAATACCTTGGGAAGAAGTTTAGTAGAAACAATGGGAGTTACAGATTGAAGAAAGCAGTGAAGGTTGGAGTAGTGATTGAAATCAGAAAGCAATGGCAAGTCCCAGGGAGAGTGTGGCATGATGGTTTGGTTTCCACTTGTTTCTTGAGAGATGAGAAAGATGGGGAACAAGATGTTGAAAGTTTCAGGTAATTATCTCTCTATCTCTCTGTACTTTTGAAGCATAAATAAGCTCAGTAGGTGGTGGTGATGGCTGTGCGTTAATGGAATAGAATTGTTGGAGATTCCCCAAATGAAAACACACACACACATATATAGATATATTGGAAAACAAAATGTAAAATTGTGTGAAAATAACAAACACGGTTAGAAAGTAGGCATGATATCCATGGTAATTCCATAATAATATGTAATGTTGCATGCCTGTTTTCATATATGGCATATTGACAACCATCCTCATTTATTTCACCATTCAACACTTTGCTCGAGTTTTTCTCACTTTTCCCCTTTCCCACTATTGTCGTCTTGCTCCTCTGATCACATCCTTTGGTTTTGTGATTGATTCCTTTCCATATCTCTACCAACAGTACCAAGTGAGAGAGAGTAACGGACGACCCTGAACATGAAGAACAAGACAAGAAACTGCATGCTTCGCGCTCCAAATGACAAAACTAAAACTAAAGCAAAAAAAGGCAAAAAGCACTCAATGTTTGGCAGCTTTTCACTTGAAACCAGACAAAACCGCTTCCAACATTTAGATGCGGAGGAGATATATATCATCATATATGGATAATGGGCTCATGTTCATCTCATCTCTCGCGCCCACCACATTTCAAAACCAGACAACTTATTTTTGTAACCGAAATTTTCTATTACTGCTACGTGGCTTTTACATTTCCTTTGGTAACGTATCAAATACCTGCTCCATTTCATTCTTGTTTACTTGGTTTTCCTATCTCTCCTTCCCAAGGAAAAGAGAGAGACCAAAAAGCTATCATATTTGGCTCAAACTAATTTATAATTACTCTACATTCCTAAGTTCTCTTCACACCTTTTTTTTGGATAGTTTCAAACCATTTTTCAGTTAAAGCAATAAATTTTCATATATGACATGAAACTAAATTTCAAATTTCAAATTAAATGATGCTCTTCCAAAATTTACTGGGCGTTACTAGTAATGTCAACTGGTCAATTAGTCTATTAAAAATTTAATGAAAGTAGTTACAATTATACTAAATTGTAATTCGATAATTGGGGGAAGAGCAAGTTTGAACAATGGACATTTTTTAAAAAAATACTAGAAATTGTTAATTGAGTTACAAGATTCCTAACCATTAAATTTGAGTTAATCATAGAATTTCAAGGTCATTATATGATTCATGTATTTCTAAACAAACGACGTACAAATGGCACTTATTCAAGTAAACTAGATTTAAATGAATTAAAGTAGATCAAATCCTAGGTCATGGTTCTAACATCAAACTAATTGAAGGCAAGCATGAATCCTTATCAAATAAGTATTTCAAATAAATTTCTTTGGGTATAATTCTTTTTAAAAAAAATTAATTAATTTCTTTCACATAAATAATTAATGCATCACCTATAAATATATGCATTTAATCCACATACATATAATAATTAATTAATACTTTAACATAAATGTGAAGTTTTGTTGAGGTGGAACACTAAATGAAGAGAATTTTATTTGCCACATGTCAATAACCTGTGCAATATAGCCAAAAAAAAAAAAATTGAACAAAAAATGATGAGAAATGCTATGTTTACAACATTTCTACAACATTTTTACAACAAATCCTAAATGACAAGTTGTTACTGGTTGTTATTGTTGGGGTAAAAAAGTAATCTTAGTGGTAGTTTTAAATTTGAACCAATAACAACTAACCACCCATGATTTGTTGTAAAAATGTTGTAGACGTAGCATCTCTCAAAAATGATCTCTTCTCGTTTAATTTTTTTTCCCTAAATATGAAAATGATAATGTAGGGCCCAAATGATTTATGGGCCAGGCCCATCTACCCGGGGAGAATCCAAAGGCCCAAGCCGAGGAGGGCTATGGCCCAAACTCGACAAAATAGCCTTTGGATACCGCCCAGGGCAGTTCAGTCCTCGGCAGACCCAAAGTACCCGCAGAAAGAAGGGTAAAAACGGTATAGGACTGAAACTTGGAAGAAAGATCTAAAATATCCAGGGAAAGCTGCTGTTACTGCCATTTAATGCTCTGAACCTGACAGAGCCGCATTCTTTGGCTTTTACAACCATCCCCAACGACTTTAGGTATGGACTGACGGGACAAGTATCAGCCTTGGAAAGGTTGACCCTATACGTGGATGAAGGATAGTGGACGCAGGCGAGTATAAAAGGAAAGATAAGGAACCTAGAGAAGGGGTTGGGAAAAATGGCCAAAAACCAGAGCCTCACAGCCTACCTCCAGGAGAAAGACTCCAGGGGTGAAGGAAAACTTAAATTTGTACGAACACCACGAAAAACCCACCGCCTGTCGATCAAGGCCTAGCCTTCCAAACCCACGCTCTACAAATGATATTGTTAGGGCCTTTTCACGTGCGAACCCGACACTGTTACGGTCCGCCACGAATCGTGTCCTTACAATTGGCGCCGTCTGTGGGGAAGGCTTGTGTGTTGGCATAGGCAGTAGGTCGAAATAGTTCCTTTTTTATTCCTAACAATTGGTTATAGAGTTTCAGCGTAAAGTTCCGTTAGGGGCTATGCTTCTTGATTAGGGGCTACGTTTGTCAGCGTTAATCGTGCGAATAATTCTAGGGGCTTGGCTGAGGAGCTAACTCCCGTAAAACCAAGTTACAGTGCCAAAGAAAACTAGGTTTTGGACAGAACCAGGGCATTGCATGGTCCACGGACTCAAGCCTATGGGGAAACCAACTACTTGGATGAGGAAAACTAGGTTTTGGACAGAACCAAGGCATTGCATGGTCCACGGACTCAAGCCTATGGGGAAACCAACTGCCTGGATGAGGAAAACTAGGTTTTGGACAGAACCAGGGCATTGCATGGTCCACGGACTCAAGCCTATGGGGAAACCAACTGCCTGGATGAGGAAAACTAGGTTTTGGACAGAACCAGGGCATTGCATAGTCCTCGGACTCAAGCCTATGGGGAAACCAACTGCCTGGATGAGGAAAACTAGGTTTTGGACAGAACCAGGGCATTGCATAGTCCTCGGACTCAAGCCTATGGGGAAACTGCTGGATGAGGAAAACTAGGTTTTGGACAGAACCAAGGCAATAGGGACTCAAGCATTGGATGAGGAACTAGGTTTTGGACTTGCCCACGGACTCAAGCCTATGGGGAAACCAACTGCCTGGATGAGGAAAACTAGGTTTTGGACAGAACCAGGGCATTGCATAGTCCACGGACTCAAGCCTATGGGGAAACCAACTGCCTGGATGAGGAAAACTAGGTTTTGGACAGAACCAAGGCATTGCATAGTCCTCGGACTCAAGCCTATGGGGAAACCAACTACTTGGATGAGGAAAACTAGGTTTTGGACAGAACCAGGGCATTGCATAGTCCTCGGACTCAAGCCTATGGGGAAACCAACTACCTGGATGAGGAAAACTAGGTTTTGGACAGAATCAGGACATTGCATAGTCCTCGGACTCAAGCCTATGGGGAAACCAACTACTTGGAAGAGGAACCAACTATTTAAAAAAAAAAAAAAAAATTATGGCCCATAAACCTCGAAATCCATCCGAAGAGAACTCCGCGTTAACAGATGGGTTAATACCTTGATTGCGCGGATTCCTCGGTCTACTCTCGGATCCCCAGTATCAAAGGGGTTGATGCGATACGGCGCAACATATTACCCAAAAGCACAACCAAAGTCCCTCGCTACTCGGCTACCCTCTCGGACGAATTATCTAGAGTTTATCGTTCTCGGACATCGCTCTAGCATGCATCGCGCAGCACTCAGCGGTTATCTCGGTTAGTTCCAAGAGTTTAATTTATTGAGGATTAACCTTGATTATGCTTGATAATATTTGTAAGTTTAAACTAGTAGGAATCTGTGTTAAGGCATTTTTCTGCCTGGAATATCATTAAGGGCAAGCTTATATTTAATATTCATGCATAAAGTAGTTGTTACGGAGAAGAAAGATATGTATAGAGAAATAGACACATATTTTATTAAGACAAAGGAACAGTACAGTGTACAATGAAAAGCTGAAACAAAGCTTACATTGAAGCTAACTACGTAAGTAACGAAAAATACAAGAGAGTGAAGATAAAGCCGAGGAGGTAGCACAGAGGAGAAGTTGGCTACTGCCTCGAGACCTTATTCCTCCTCAATGCTTTTGCACGCCCATAACTCAGGCAGCAAAAGAACCCGACTTAAGCCTCACATCGCTGAGGGAAAGATGCAGGGAGCCGGAAGCTGAGGAGCCTTCACCAAAAATTTGCCTGCAACAAGGCAGAGGCGCTGGGGGCGGAGAATCTTTCTTCTGACACACCAAAAATTTGGCATGAACAGAACCTGCTTCGGATTTTGACTAAAAGAGGGAGAAACACCCTTTCCCCTCTGTCAAACTGGAATATTCTCTTGAATTTGTGCCTCATTTGCCCGTGCCTCACTATCTGGAGTCTCAGGAGGACACGGCGCGTTTGTGGCGGAGAGAGCTCTTTTGCCCCAACCCTCGCTTCGAACATGATGTACTAGGAGAGAAGATTGAAGGATTTGTGCGAAAGTAAAGCGACTTTCTCTCCTATTTATTTAAGAGATAAGGTGGAGGCATTTTACTCACGCGGCGTCCCAAGGAACGCTACAAACAAAATGTCTCTGGCTCGATTTCCAACGTCGTCTGCAACCCTGAGGCTAAAGGAGTCTCGAGAAGGCGCACCTCGAACACTGGGACGCCAAAAAGTACTGCGTGATCAAAGACTACGGAAATACCTCTTAATTTGCGGGCCCAGTAAATTCGCGGCCCAGGCCCATTCAACATAGGAGCCCAGGGACAGAACCAAGGCCTTGCATGGTCCTCGGACTCAAGCCTATGGGGAAACCAAGTACATAAAAAATTACAAGTTTTGGACAGAACCAAGGCCTTGCATGGTCCTCAGACCCAAGCCTATGGGGAAACCAAGTACAAAAAATTATAATTATTACAAGTCTTGGACAAAACCAAGGCCTTGTATGGTCCTCGGACCCAAGCCAATGGGGAAACCAAATACTTGGATAAGAAAAGGTTTGAATTTCGTAAGATGGGTTACTTGATGAAAATGTCAGGTCACTTCATCCACGGCTTAAACACCATAAAAGGTTAAGGCCAATAAAGGTGTAAGGAAGGTGGTGAAACGCCCCAGCATTTAGTCGTATAAGAAGGCTGTTCATTTGGTGGGTGATATATCTTCAAATGGTTATTCCTCACATGGCATCAAAACCTTCGTTTTTCTCCTCGGCTAGCATGGGGTAAGTATTACTTTTCACTGGTCGGCCTTATTGTGCCAAGCATTTCTATTAAAGTTATGGCGACATCTTTTTATTATCAAGTATTTTGGTCTTAGTCGTCATTGATTTAGATGCTATATTATGGTGCCGAGCAGCGTTTGTAAATTTAAAAAAAAAAGGCATAGAGACAAAACATGCGAAATAAAATAACAACAATTTTTATTAATACGAAAAATTATTACAACGTACAAAGAAGGGCTCAAACGAGCCTATACAAAATGTGAACTGCCTAACCAACAATTACATCCGTTGTACAGATAAGTAAACTGTCAGGCGTCTTTTAAACTCGTCTTCAAAGTCTCTCCAATCTCTGCCTCAATACTGCTCATATTATGATAAGAACCTTCTTTGGGAAAAAATGAAGGAGAAGGAAATAGTAAGGAAGAAATCAATGAAGAAGATGGAGGAGATGAATGAAGAAGATGGAGGACATGAATAAAGAAGGAGGAGAAGAAGAGAGAAGAGATGAAAAGAAAGAAAAATGAGCAAAAGAGGGAGAAGTGAAAGCACCAGGATGGATCTGGTGCTGGGAAGACTAAGAAAGGGAGACGGAGGATAGCACCAGTGAAGGAAGAGAGGAAGAAGTAGAGACACTTAGTCCCTGCCTCGATCCTGACTCCCAACACACTGGAGCCATACTAGGTATGCTCATAGGAGAGTGGTTGGTACTGATGATGGGTGTTCTCGACTCAGTCACGCCGAAAGTTTGACGTGACAAGAACCTGCTTCGGATTTGGACTGAAAGAAGGGTGAGGTTGATTTTGAGTCTTCGCCATCCCTGTCCCGATCGAGCCATAATGAGCTTTATTGGAACATGGCGTTTATGGGAGGGGTTTGGCTCCTACATCACTCGTTGTTATGGTAAAGTGTATCACGATTTAGCGTATAAACCAGTGGGTAAAATGAACCCTAGGGGAGGCCAAGTATTTCAAATCTCAGAATGATGAAAAGGGATTCTTTACAAAAACAATAACCTCCTCCCTTCCTTCTTATACAGAGGGTGGAGCGGGAGACATTTAATAGGTTCAGATCTCCAAAGGAATCTGCCAACATAAACGTGCCGGTTCCGTTTCTCCACCCCATCAAAACAAACCGCCGAATTAAAGTAGTCTTGTAAATAGTGGTCATTAAAAGCGCGTTTTGGATACCCAAACGATAAGAACGCATCAAGCGCGAAATCAAAAAACTGTCTCATAGACCGGTGCATTTCTTGGACAGATGAAGAGCCGCCAGCATTATTAATAGGCCAAATTGATTGGGCCGTAGGAAGAGGTTCGGCGTCACCAAAACCCCCCTTTCCAACCAAGAGGTTGGACAGCCGGGTTTTGAGGGGCTATTGTGGGGTCCAAATGATTTATGGGCCAGGCCCATCTACCCGGGGAGAATCCAAAGGCCCAAGCCGAGGAGGGCTATGGCCCAAACTCGACAAGATAGTCTTTGGATACCGCCGAGGGCAGTTCAGTCCTCGGCAGACCCAAAGTACCCCTAGAAAGAAGGGTAAAAACGGTATAGGACTGAAACTTGGAAGAAAGATCTAAAATATCCAGGGAAAACTGCTGTTACTGCCATTTAATGCTCTGAACCTGACAGAGCCGCATTCTTTGGCTTTTACAACCATCCCCAACGACTTTGGGTATGGACTGACGGGACAAGTATCAGCCTTGGAAAGGTTGACCCTATACGTGGATGAAGGATAGTGGACGCAGGCGAGTATAAAAGGAAAGATAAGGAACCTAGAGAAGGGGTTGGGAAAAATGGCCAAAAACCAGAGCCTCCCAGCCCACCTCCAGGAGAAAGACTCCAGGGGTGAAGGAAAACTTAAATTTGTACGAACACCACGAAAAACGCACCGCCTGTCGATCAAGGCCTAGCCTTCCAAACCCACGCTCTACAAATGATATTGTTAGGGCCTTTTCACGTGCGAACCCGACACTGTTACGGTCCGCCACGAATCGTGTCCTTACAGATAATTATGATAGTTATTAATAGACATTTATTATCAATATGTTTATATATAGAACTATGTACCCTATCATTTAAAAAAATAAATGGTGTAAATAAATATAGGAGGTTTTATAAGGAATCCTTATAAATTTAAACTTAATTAAAAAGTATGTTTTAAAATAATAGAGATTAATTTCTATAAGGACTTAGTGTAAAATCTATGGTTTATAACTTCCAATAAGGACATGTCACATCATCATATTTCTAAAACACAATACATTTAATTACAGAGGATAACATTTTGATAAACAATATATTTTCATATTTTAAGTAAAAGGTTGATGTGGTATTTAGGTGTGGTAAGATGCATTGAGTTTTAAATAAATAAAAATGATGTGACAATCTCTTATTGGATGGTGTAAAATATGGATTTTGCAACTTATCCTTACCAAATTCAGGCTCAAAATAACAATGTAGAAAAAAGTGGGCTTTCAAAACAAAGTTTGGCAACAAACCAATTTGGAGCCATCTTTTTCCGATCCTTTATGTAGCAATTATATAAGTCACATGACTCATTAACAAAGTCATGTGACTGAAATTACATATGGACAATCTATTTAATTGCATTATAGTGAATTAGAAAAAGATAGCTCCAAACTGGTTTTGAGTCAAACTTATGTGACAATATTTGAAAATGTCAACATAAAGCCAAAGGTAATGAATTTAGGACAAAATTTAGTTATAAAATTAGTTATCGGCTAAGGTTATAACCTTACTCAATATCTTTTTATTGGATGTGAATTTTGACAAATCCACCATTGGATTACATTTTCTTCTTATATCATCCATGCTTGCAAAATTTCTAAAAAATTAAAATCAATAGTTATGTCATCAATAAATTATCCAAATTGCAAGTTTTTCTAGTTTAAAATTATACATAAAATTTAAGCTTATAAATCATATAGTAAATAATATCCGATTAACACAAAATTTGATATATATATTAAGAACGTAAAGAACATGCAATCCAATGGTTAGATTTCCAAAATAAGTAGTAATGTCAATTTTTTAAAAGGAAGTTGTAACCTTAGGCTACAACAATTTTTAGCTAAATATTGTCCATGAATTTATATTATATTTTATTATATTACATTACACACACACATAAAATATTTCTGTAAGGACACGATTCGTGGCGGACCTTAACAGTGTTGGGTTCGCATGTAAAAATGCCCAAACAATATCATTTGTAGAGCGTGGGTTTGAAAGGCTAGGCCTTGGTCGCCAAACGGTGGGTTTACGTGATATGCATACATGGTTAAGTCGTCTTCGTCTTAGGAGTCTTTCTCCTGGAGGCGGGCTGGGAGGCTCTGATTTTTGGCCATTTTTCTCAGCCCCCTCTCTGGTTTGCTTCCTTTTACTTTTATACTAGCCTGTGTTCCTTATCCTTCGTCCACGTGTAAGATCGACTTTTCCCGGACTGATACTTGTCCCATCAGCCCATACCCAGAGTGGTTGGGGGTGGTTGTAAAAGCTGAAGAGTATGGCTCTGTCAGGTGCAGAGTATTGAATGGCAGTAAGAGCAGCCTTCCCGGGTCGTTATATTTCTCAGCGTACCCTTTTCTAAATGTCGTAGATATTTTAGATTTTTTCTAAAGTTATTTCTATACCATTTTTACCTTTTCCTCTTGTGAGATCTCGGTTATGCCGAGGACTGAGTCGTCCTCGGCTGTATCCCAAGGCTACGTCGTATTTGTATTGCCGAGCTTGGGCCATCACCCTCCTCGGCTTGGGCCTTTGGACCCCAACAAGTGAATGGGCCTGGCCCACGGATTATTGGGCCCCACAATAGCCCCTCAAAACCCTGTTGTCTGACCTCTTGGTTGGAGAGGAGGGTTTTGATAATTCCAAGCTTTTATTACGGCTCGTCTAACTCAGCTTTTCATTTAATGCTGGCGTTTCTTTATCCGCCTGGGAAATGTACCGGTCTGCGAGGCATTTTTTTGCATTCATTCACCGAGCGTTCCTGCCGTTTGGTATCCAAAAAATGTGTTTTTAATGACTTACTGTTACGAGACTACTTAAATTTGATGGTTTGTTGACGATGCGGGGAAGTGGAACGGGTACATCTTTGTTTACAGATTCTCTTGGAAATCTGGACAAATTTAATACCTTCCGTTTTGCCCTTCCTATAAGAAGACAAGTTAGGAGGCTATCGCTCTCATACAGAGACCCTTTTTATCCTTCTGAGATCTGAAATCCTTAGCCTCCCCTAGAGTTTACTTTACCCACTAGTTATACACTAAATCGTGATACGCTCACCATAACAACGAGTAATGAAGGAACCATACCCTCCCCGTAAACACCATGTTCCAATAAAGCTCGTAATGGCTCAGTCAGGGCAGGGATGGCGAAAACTCAAAATCTGTCTCACCTTCCTTTCAGCCAAAATCCGAAGCAGGGGCTCGTCACGTCAAACCTTCGGCGTGACTGAGCCGAGGACACCCATTATCAGTACCAGCCGCTCTCTGATGAGCATAGCTAACATGGCACCAGCGTGTTAGGAGTCAAGATTGAGGCAGGGACTAAGTGCCCCTACTTCTTCCTCTCTTCGTTCACTGGTGCCTCCTTTTGCCTCTCTTTCTTCTTCTTTCCACCACCAGATCCATCCTGGTACTTTTCCTTCTCCCTCTTTTGCTCCTTTTTCTTTCTTTTCATCTCTTCCCTCTTCTTCTCCTCCTTCTTTTCATTCATCTCCTCCATCTTCTTCGTTCATCTCCTCCATCTTCTTCTGAAGAAGGTCCTTCTCTCAATATGGGCGCTACTAAGGCAGAGTTTAGAAGGACTTCGGAGACGAGTTTAAAAAGACATCTGACTGTTTACTTATCTGTATTGCTGTTTTTTTTTTTTTTATTGTTTCGGCAATCCACCTTTTGTATAAGCTTGTTTAGGCCCCTCTTTGTACGTTGTAATACATCTTTATATTAATAAAAATTGTTATCACTTTACTTCACATGTTCTATCTCTATATTTCCGAAATGATAACGCAATGAATAGACATACAATCTTGCGAATTTTTCTTTTATTTTTAAACCGTGACCGACGTCTAGGACCAAAGTCCCAGTTAATAAAAAGATCTTGCTCTGTGTTTATAAAAACAATCCGGCTTAATAATACTGAATCGAATAAGTGATATTTAGGGCTGAAACTCCCACTAGGCAGGAAAAGAAAGGACATTATGATGAGCTTACTGAGTCGGCCTGACACAATACCATCGACCTTAGAGTACAATACTTGGGGCCATAATCCCTTATCAAAGAGAAAGGCGCTATTATGAATTTGCGAGTGCTGTTCGGCACAATAATATAGCATTTGAGTCAATGACACCTAGGGTCAAAAATACTTGCTAATAAAAAGATATCACCATAACTTTAATAGAGTTGTTTGGCACAACAATGCCGACCAATGAAAAATGATACTTACCCCAAAACTAGCCGAGATGATAACTGAATGCTCGATGCGGTGTAAGAAGTAACCATCCGAAGACATATCACCCGCAAAATGAACAGCCCCCCTAGGTTGCTGAATAGTGGGGCGTTTCACCATCTTCTTAACACTCTTATTGGCTTTAACCTTTTACAGTATTTGAGCCGAGGATTGAGTAACTTAGAATTTTTATTAAGTAGCCGACCTTACGAAACTCAATCTTTTTCTCATTCGAGTAGTTGGTTTCCCCATAGGCTTGAGTCCGAGGACCATGCAATGCCTTGGTTCTGTCCAAAACTCAGTTTTCTCATCCAAGTAGTTGGTTTCCCCATAGGCTTGAGTCCGAGGACCATGCAATGCCTTGGTTCTGTCCAAAACTCAGTTTTCTCATCCAAGTAGTTGGTTTCCCCATAGGCTTGAGTCCGAGGACCATGCAATGCTTTGGTTCTGTCCAAAACTCAGTTTTGATAAGTAGTTGGGGGAATTATCCCCTTGGCTATGGCGTAGGATCTTGGTTTAAAGGTACCAGCCCCTTGGCCAAGCCCCTGGAACCATCCGTGCTATTGACGCTACAAAGCGCAGCCCCTAGTGAAGAAACGTAGCCCCTAGTGGGACTTTACTCTAAAACGCTATATCTAACTACTGAAAATGACGTGAAGGATGGTATCAACCCACCACCAGTGCCAAGACACAAGCCTTCCCCACAGACGGTGCCAATTGTAAGGACACGATTCGTGGCGGACCGTAACAGTGTTGGGTTCGCACGTAAAAAGGCCCAAACAATATCATTTGTAGAGCGTGGGTTTGAAAGGCTAGGCCTTGGTCGCCAAACGGTGGGTTTACGTGATATGCATACATGGTTAAGTCGTCTTCGCCTTAGGAGTCTTTCTCTTGGAGGCAAGCTGGAAGGCTCTGGTTTTTGGCCATTTTTCCCAGCCCCCTCTCTGATTTGCTTCCTTTTACTTTTATACTAGCCTGTGTTCCTTATCTTTCGTCCACGTGTAGGATCGACTTTTCCCGGACTGATACTTGTCCCATCAGCCCATACCCAGAGTGGTTGGGGGTGGTTGTAAAAGCTGAAGAGTATGGCTCTGTCAGGTGCAGAGTATTGAATGGCAGTAAGAGCAGCCTTCCCGGGTCGTTATATTTCCCAGCGTACCCTTTTCTAAATGTCGTAGATATTTTAGATTTTTTCCAAAGTTATTTCTATACCATTTTTACCCTTTCCTCTTGTGAGATCTCGGTTATGCCGAGAACTGAGTTGTCCTCGGCTGTGTCCCAAGGCTACATCGTATTTGTATTGCCGAGCTTGGGCCATCACCCTCCTCGACTTGGGCCTTTGGACCCCAACAAGTGAATGGGCCTGGCCCACGGATTATTGGGCCCCACAGTTTCTATCTTCACTTTCATTCTCTTTTCATTTTCTATTCTATATTAATTCACTTTTACTCTCTCTCTCTCTCTCTCTCTCTCTCTCTCTCTCTCTCTCTCTCTCTCTCTCTCTCTCTCTCTCTCTCTCTCTCTCTCTCTCTCTCTCTCTCTCTCTGAAAAACATTTGTATAAATGCAACAAATAAGTGCATGCCTTCTTAAACTGTGATTAAACTAAAACAACATTCCATTTTAAAAAACATTATTATCTATGGACGAAATAGCACTCATTTCCTGGAGGTTAATATAAAACTTCAAGGGAGGTTAATGCAATCTACTCTAAATATTAATAGCAAAATAGAAATTAAATAAAAATCCAAGGGAGAAGATTTGCTGCAATCTTGTATGCATCAATTACTGCATATAGTGTAAGGTGGCAGCTAAAGAGAAGCGACAAGTGTCCAAAAGTCATGTGCAATGCACATAACCAACTTACCCATAATTTGCTGTCACTTTTCTTTGATTGCCACTTTATCCTATATGCATCAAATACTACATACAATGTTGCAATAATCTTTTCCCAAAATCCAATAAACTCAAATCCCTTCCCCCTTCAAGTTCCCCCAAATTGGAGGAATTAAAAAATAAAATAAACAAAGAACAATAACAAGAAAGGAAGAAGACAAAAGCCACCAAACCCCTCAAATCATTTACCCTCCCATTGTAAAAAACATCCAAACAAAAGAGAATTAAATCCCCACCAACATTCTTCTTTACTCTCCTTTCCTCTCGTCTCGATCAATCCAAACACAATACAGTCTAATTAACCACTCCAATGACCTATAAGCTCCAGTTATGTTGCCTTAATGGAATATCAATTCCTCCCCATAAGCTCAAGCAAACTTGAAATGGTGTTATAGGCCTAATCACAGAATTTGTACTTTTCTTCAAACCTAAAAGCTTTAGCCAACTAGCTGTAGTGTTTAACCTAATTGAGTATTTTATTACTTGAATTATTGCATTTGGCTTATCCTCTACTCCGTTATAGCATCCCTAAAGAGTTGAGCCTGAGTTTTGAATTTTATTTTATTTTTATAAGATTTCAGTACATTTTTCTTGAATCTTCTTCACTACTCAACAAAAACGCCTCATGAGTGATGCATATTCCCTGAACTCCCATCCTTGACAATTCCTCTGAATCTCTGATGGATGGGCAAGGATTGTATTTGAAAAGCTTTCTTAAGCATCCACAACAATGGAGCTAAAAATTTAGCAATTTAACTCCACAAAAACTTACTTTATCTATTTTACCTACATACATGTTACAGCAGTGGATCTATTTTAGCTTTCAACACAATAAAATAATATAAATATCATAATAAAATAATATATCCACTACAATAAAATAATGTATACTCTACAATAAACATCAATCACAACCACACACACAACCACAACCACCACAACCCATAACAAAGAAAAAAAAAATCAACCAAGCCCACACCCACCCGACCCACCAGGCAACACCCACACCACGACAATCAAATTCATGCAATGCAAAAATAAAAATAAAAATAAAAAAACCCCAAAGCTTGGATCGACAGAAAACCAAAGCAATGGGCAGAGGAAGGTAGCAACGGCTTCAATGATGAAACCCAAAGCTTGGATCAACGAATGAAACCCACAAAATCCAGAGAAACCCAAGCTTGTCGGCGTTGGGTGAGCGTTGAGATGGAGGACTGGGCGGAGGCGTGGGTCGACAGCTTGGAGCTTAAGTCGGCTTGGTTTGATCAACGGAAGAGAAGTAGGTCTGATTGACGAGATGGGTTTGTTGGCAGAATGGGTGGGGAGATTGGCGAGATGGGTTGACGCCGGGGATGGGTCGGAGCTGGGCTGGCAGCTGGGCTGTGAGATCAAGCTGGCGGTGGAGGAAGAAGAGAGAAGATGAGGAAAGTGGAGGAAGAAAGAAGGGAAGTCGGACTCATTTGCAATTCGGACCAGATTAAAAGAAAGAAAAAATAATACTTTAATCCGGTTGAGGAGTAAAAAATTAAGCTAAAAATTATAAGTATAGCTCAATTGCTGCATGCTCTTTTTGGTGTTTTGATGGAGCTAAAATAACAATATAGCTATTTAGCTCCACTGCTGCAAGTGCTCTTATGAGCCTGCACTACATGGAGAAAGAACCAGTCTTTCTTTGATCGGCCTACTGGTCTCCACATTTTGCCTAAGCCAGGACCTTCGATTACACAGATCGAGGAATGTGAGCCCAGAAAAATCATTAGTGAACTGGAAGGGGGATCGTTTAGTCAATTTTTTGGCTTACCAAACGAGCTTTGATTAAAGAAAATAAATGACAAAAAAATGAAATGATTAAAAAAAAAAAAAAGTTAGAAAAAATTACGTAATTAACTATTAAAGGACACTACTCACAGGAAGGTATAAGGACACCTCTTATAGCACCGCCAATCCTTTTATACAAGGAATATAATTCAAGAATTAAATCAGCACTAATGTAGCCAAGAGTTACATAATTTGTTGAGATATTGGGTTAGAGCGTAAACGGTGTGGACATCTTCCAGCAAGCATCTACTAGACAATCGCCAAAGCTGTGCAACAAGCAGCAGGTACAGTGGCATATGCAATAACCTTCCAGATGCAGTTGACACATAGAATTAGCAAGTTGTTAAGGCCTCCACTTAACATGAATATACATACAAGGGCGGAGTAAATCAGGGCCAGCAACAACAGTGTTGAACTATTAGGGGTTGCATCAAGAGGGATTTAACTGTTCAAGAGGTCGTATAACTCCCTCAAAGCAACAAAACAATTTCAAGTGAGCCGGAAATAAATGCACTTCCACACTGTTACTTTTGTCATGAAACTTCCTGCAGAGCTAGGTTTAACTCCTGTGCTGACTTTGCAACTGTTCCCCCTCTTCTATGGGTAAAAAGAGAGCAGGAATAAGGAAAATGACATCTCAAGAAAAAGTAAATAACATTATAATAGAGCAGTCAAGCGACGAAATAAATTACATTAGGTACCTGGTAAGGGCCAGTAGGCAGCGTTTGACTTTTTCAAGCTCTATAAAGCATTGGTTGCACCGCTCCAGTCTATGATATGAATTAAGAAGTAGCCAGCCCAAATGCTTAATATCTGAATATTGAATTTTCAGAAAGAAAAAAAAATGTAGATGAAGCTAAACACACCTTTGCTCGGCCTCAATATCTACACCAACAGATGATGATGCTGATAATGCTGAATAGATGACTGGACCAAATATTCTGACCAGCTTTAGCAGCATGTCCAAAGAGATGCTTAGATGCCTAATTATGGTCAGACTGTCAGATAGTGGCCAATCAACCGCTAGATTGTGAACATAACTAAACTAAACATCATTATATTACAATGTAAGTGTAAAAGGTTGAGAGGCTCAAGCCAAGGCTCCAAAAAGATTAATTTCTTCATGTGGATGGCTGTTTGGGGAATGATCCTGACAAATGATAATCTCTTGAAGAGAGGAATTACTCTAGTAGATTGGTGTAGAATGTGTAGGTGCAGTAAAAAGACTGGATCATTTTTTTTAGATTGTAAAATTACATATGCATTGAAGAGTTGTCTGTATTTGAGGTTTCATTGGTAATGGCCAAAGTAGCGTTCATCTCCTATCTAGATGGACTTTGTTTCACAAACACTCTTTTTGTTTGAGATCTCGCCCCCTTATGCCTATCTGAACACTGGATAAAGAGGAACCATCAAACGAACTATCACATTAGGGAATGTTTTGATATACACATTACAAATTTAAACATAAAAACAGTAAGGCATGTTCCAAAAGAACTATCACACCTTCGACAAACATAAAAGGTTCCAAAGTATTCACTAGATTTTATGCCTTAAAAATACATAATAGGGTATTGACTATCTTTTTTTTTTGATAGGTAATCAAAGATTTATTTCATAATTGCAACTCCTACAAATTGACTATCAACTCCTACAAATTGCAAGTCTCAAAAGCCAGTTGCGTATCCTCAAATATTTCACGTGCCAAGATAAAGGGGAAGCAAAGAGGGGTTTCCTACAACTAAACTAAACTAAAACTATCCTTGCAATAGTGACAAGGGAAAAGATAAAAAAAACAACCATTAATTGGATGGCCCAAGAGTGGTTTAAACAAGAAAATACAACCGTATCTCTCTATATGATAAAAGTAAGGGAAAACCATACAGAAACTACTTTATTCATATACATATCAAAAAATCTAAGGACAATTAATTTCACAACTTCCAAAGTGGCAGTTTGTGATTGACATGCAGTAAAAGTGATGTCAGTAGTGATTTTGTGTGAAAATGACGTATTACAAATTACAAGCTGTCATCTCAACTAGAAATGAAAAAAGTTGTGAAATTTGTTGCTGTAGGCTGTACCAAAGACATGGAACCTCAGAAAGAACATTAAATCCTTCAAGTATTAGCCTTTTCTGGGTCCCTCTGCAGAAAAATCTGGGAGAGATTGATGGTAGGCAGCCTTACCCCTAATTTTTTGAGAGGCTAATTCCTATATTTAAATCTGTGACACATTGCTTGGGTGGATGGGTGTTAACTAACTAGAAAAACAAATACCAGAAAGAAAACACAGCCACAAAATTCTTACCTATCCATGTCACTTTCAAGAAGGCCTGTGAGAAGTGGTAGAAGACACGTGAAAATATCCAGCGTGACAGTATCAATTTTCTGTGTCATAATGCTAACTACATCGGCAACAACCTGCAAACAGCAGCATACAGCAGGCACAAGACAAGATCTCTTCAAAAAACTAGTGCTAGAAAATAAATTTGTAGGAAAAGGAAAATAATAATAATAATAATAATAACAACAAAGCTAAGATATACTTACAGCATGATCAGCCATTTTCTCCATTACACCAATAACCCCCTTAACATCATTCCTTTCCCAATATCTATAAATCACCTGCAAAAAATTAGACACGAGGTTCAACATTAGTTGACGTTAGCAAACTGATAATAAACATAAGCCAAATCTAGGTCATATCAAGTCAATCAAATTGGGCACTACTGTAACAAGATTTACAGAAGCAGCATACTGTTCACTCCTACTTTAAGACTTTCAATATTGCCCTATTGATTGATAGGCATTTAGACAAAAACCATTTAAGCAAGAAACAAAACTGTGGAACCAATGGCAAATCTAGGGAAATAGAACGAAGCATGAATAATTCAAGATTTAGATTATATGATGATAAAAATGTTTTACAAAACACAAATATGATAAACGCCTTTGAAACAGATAGTTTCTTAGCAGAAAATCACATTGAAATTCAATTAGCTTTATTTTGACTAAAACTCACCAATAAATGGAAAAATTTTAAAGCCAAAACTCACTAATAAATGGCTCAAAAACAGAGTAATCATAAACCTTAAGGCAAGAGAAACAACATAGCTTCTACCGAACTAAATTTACTTATTAGGTCAACTTCCCATTTTTCTACCCAAACAACTGATCAAGAAGAAAATATACAGCAAATTGCCATCTAAAGAAATCTTGACTTGAAGAAAGCACCTGGACACAAGACCATGTTACATAATAATACACAAGAGACTAATTATACACAAAATAAACACATCAGCAAACCAATTTTCTAGAACAGGATATGGGGACACTGGGGATCCAGTATTTCAGAAACACATAATCTTACTATATCCTTCTACTACTATTACTACTATCATGCCCTTAGATAATTACACATTTTTCTTCGATAAGATTTGAACATAAGACCTATTTGAGTCCCACCCTTATTCCCTTACCATTATACTCATTCCATACAAACACCATCTTTCTGTAGCTTGATCAAACCATGACTACCACTCATAGGCCATGTCTATGATGTCAAAAATAATATTGTATTCTTTTGGACAGAAAATTCATCAGAATTGCTGGACCAACCAAAGGCCTTCTCAGCAGTGTATACCATGATGGTGGCCTGATAATATACAGTCAACCCTCGACAATAAACACCTCATGGATTTACAGAGTTAATGAATACTAAGTTTCACTATGTTTTTCAATAATAGCAAAGGTATCCTGGCATCTAGCTCCCAGAATGTACAAGCACTCCATTAAAATATATTTTCCATTTACATACATACATACATATATATATATATATATATGAAAAAGGGAAAAGCTTACGAACACATAAACTAGCCTAAACAATTACAATGACAAATTAGGCTCTAAAAGAAAGAGCTTATGAAATATACAATGGAGTGCTTGTCACTAGTTCCAAGAATACAAGGCCACTCGAACAACGTCATTAGTGCTTACGAATGCTTCAACTCCACAATAGACCTGTCCACACCAACGTAGGTGTGATTGTTCCTCTTCCTCAATTCTGCTCACATTAGACATAATAGAGCTAACTTCCAAGCAAATGAGTCACCATGCTTACCAACACCATTTTTTGCAAAACAATTCAACTGATTCCAAGAGCAAGTGCATAACTATATTCCCAAAAGATAAGTGGGTATATAATTATTAAAAGCAAAGACAACCCAAAAATAAAACAAAACCCTTTCATGAAACCATGCAGCATGCCATAAAACAATAATTCATAATCTATTAGGCAATTGATGCTCATGGATAATGTTAATATTTTAAGATTTCTTGAAATTTTATTTAATCATTGGTACGTAACAGAGTTATTAAGCATCCACCATGCACAAAGCCAGTTCCCCATGGAAAATTAAATATTGCAGATGATTTATTTATAAATGTTAATTATTAGAGCATCCAACTGTGAAATCCTGAAAGCCAATATGGGATGTATATACTCAAGTATATTCTCATAACCCTCATAAGAGATTCGCTAGGCATTTGAAAAAAAGAACATATCACAATAAGAAAATCATTCAGACAACCCCACACTTCAAACTAATAAAATTTATACCCCAAAGTTCCCCCATAGTATAAAGGCAGTATAACCATAAGAAATTTATGTAAAGGATCAATATATATATATATATATATATAACAAATAATGGCCTCCAATAAACCATGAGCAAAACTTCATTCAAGATCACCTGCAACTTGGCTGAACGAGACTGCATAGAGCTGACAAATTGGTCATGTTGTTCCATTACATCTGCAATAGCATCCTCATCACTAGCAGACTCTGTTTCTTTCTCAGCAGACGGAGAATATCCTCTCTGTTTAAACTGTAAACAGAAATAAGATGGAACTAATAGGTGAAAACTTAATCCAAAAGCTTTTTGTGCAAGTCCATTAATATAATATGTTGGTATACCACTTTATCCAAGTGTTTAAGCCATTAATGTTATGTTAATCACTTAATTTTGTTATTACTATCCAATATGGAACTAAACAACTCAATCACATAGCCAGTGTTTATTTTTCTAAAAATCCTCTCATTCATGTGGGAGACTACCTACCTTCGCTTGGAATGGGCGACATGAGCAATTCTCTTTTTTTTTCATCTAAACAAGCAAAATAGAGCTTTAACCCCTACAGACTTGCTACTTATACAGCAGCACAACTATCAAGTAGATTAGGCAAAGAAGCAAAAGAAAATACACCCGAAACATTTATCCACTCAAACAAAGTCTTGAGGAATAAAAGGTTCAGGTCATGGATAATTCCCTTGGAAAAGCATTTGGAAGCCTAAAGTCCAAACAAAGGTGGCATTCTTTCTTTGGGTTGCTTCATTCGGAAGTTCTTAACAGAAAATAACTTAGGAAGCAAAACACTGTAATTTTAAGCTGGTGTTTTATGTGTAAGGGGAGTGGCAGACTGGATTACTTAATCTTGCATTGTCCTATTGCAATAGAATTGTGGATTATGGTATTTGTTCTCCTTGAGGTTTAGTGGGTGATGCCTGGAAGAGTTGATGATTTACTAGTTTGCTGGCAAGGTCGATTTGGGTGACATTGGAATAGCACTAAATGGAATGCAATCCTTCACTGCTTATCATGGTTCATATGGAAGGAAAGAAATTTAAGAAACTTTGACATGTGAGAGCACAATTCTAGGGCAGCATTAGGAAGTCTCTCATTCTCAAACTTATTAGTGTTTATTCATCATTGTACTTTTAGCAATGTTTAGTATGTTGTACATCTAGTATACTTCCCGAGTACATGATGCCTTTCTAGTTTCTAATGAAAGTATTATTAATTAAAAAGAGCACAGTGGAGAGTAAGATCAAGGGTTCAATATCACCAGGTGCATCGTAACTTACCAATCCCTATATATATATATATATATATATATTTGATCCAGCAAAATGGCATTCATCAAGAATTTCAATAGAACAGTATGTATTCTCTTAAACTATAACATATTAGCATTTTGATGCTAGTCAAAACGTGAAGGAAGGAAACATTATAAGAAAAGGTATAACACATTTGAGATATGGTCATACCGCATTGAAGGGGAGCATGTTAGCTGTAGAGACAGAAGCAGGGGGAATACTGGAAGCAGGTTCCTCATAATTAGGAGATCTTTCCCTTTTCTCCCAATTCACAACAAGTGAACGCGTTCTACCTGAATATTTTGTAATGTACCATTAGTGGTACTTCATAAGATCACTCAAAAATATCAACAATATGTAAGAATAACTTTTACCTGCTTTCTGACTTTCAGTAGAGCATGCATCTCTGTTCAACTTATGCCCCCGAGTATCATCTTCAAAAATATATATAATTAAAATTAAAAAAGGAAATTTAAGCAGTAAGTGGACAATTCAAAATCTCAAGTCAAGTCCCAGATGTAAAATTTAAGACAAGATAGATCCAAAACCAATGGCAAATGAGAGCCACAAATCATCCCAACATAACAAAATCTTATGAAGCAGAAAAACATCACAAAAGGGAAATTGATCCTCAATCAATCATTAGTGAATGTAAATGACTAAATGTACAATGTTATCTCTTATTTATAGTCATCTCCCCCACCCCCCCCCCAACCCACAAAAAGGAAAAAAAAATCACCCTAGTTGGACCATATCTCAAAGTAGTTTCTTATTTGAATTTTTCTAAACTTGCTACATATGTCATTGGCTTTACTTTCAAACAAGTCTGACATGGCCCTTTCTTTAAGTGAATAATTATTGTTGATTGCATTATAATTGGTGATATTTTTTTTTTTTAGTATTATGCCTCTTTCCTATGGATGTCCATATGCTAAACTTCCCATTCTCACTTTTACAGATGAGATGTTTCTATCAGGACACAACCTCATGGTAGTTATTGGGTCTGGTCACACTGAAAATATTTCACTAGAGAATTTTAACTTTTAATCATGAAGAAAAAGAGTCAAAATGTAAAGTAAAAAGAAAATAAATGTTAGGCAAAATATTGTAATTATCCTGACCAACAATCAGCCAGAAATGATATGTATAAATCAAACAATTTGGTAGACGTAATTCTAAAGGTAACATACAACTTGCATGCTGATAGCTAGCAGCTGACTCTGTCATTGAATTCATTTCATGCTTACTAGGTCCAATAAATCTATCATCCTTCATGCTCCTTTCTTCAGCAGATACTCCTTGAGTCAAGCTTTTAGCAACAGGATGTATATTCCTATCTGTGCCACTGCTTAATTCAGCAGCCTTAGAACCTGTGAATTCAGGCACAACTGAGACAATTTGTTTATCCACTTCATCTCTGCTATTTGATAGTTTTCGGAAATCAGTTGCCTTTGACTGCAAAGAAAATGGCATTGTTCTTGCAGCTAGACCAACTTCCTTTCGGGAATCAGCTGCTTGCTCTGACCTCATATTGGTTCTTGGGACAATTACAGGTATCACATCCAATTTGTTAATAACTGGAACACTGGCAGTTGACTGAGCCTTTGTGGAATTCCTCTTTGGAGCTGTTCCACTAGGGACTGCCATAGAACTAGCAGGAACTGTTTTTGGACTGGCATTAAAACTGATCCTCTGAGGAGTACCAGGTACACTTCCTGTGGCTTCAACCATAACGAAGAACCAGAAATGAGAAAATCTGACGACAATTAGAAATATTATACCTAGTAAATGATTTCAAAAATGAAAATTTCAAAAGAAAGGCAAAAGGCAGTGGTCAACCAAAAATCAATAACTGGTGAGCATTAAGAAGGAAAAAAATAATAAATAAAGAACAATGCTACATACATGCCAAAAGTTTTGGTTCCTTAATAGGATCTGAATTTTGAGAAACTGACAACCTCCCAAGAGATTTTGTTTCCTTCACTAAGGGATCTGAATTTTGTGAAACAGCTGGCCGACCCAAACTAGCCTTAGCAGTGTTCTCATTTAGTACTGACAGATTCCCACTTGAAGAAGATTTAGATTCTGAATGGCCATTTAATCTTGTAACATTACTAATTGCATATGGTTCTATGCGCTGTGCAAGAGTTAAGAAGTTGCAAGCAACACATCAGTTCAAAATAAAAATCCAACACAGCCAGCACTGAAAGACAAGAAAAGACACATTCATAGGTAGAAAGGAGGATAATCTGAGTAATACCGAGATATCTACAACCCATACTCCAACACAACTCTGATTGTACGAGCAGCCAAGAAGCTTTCCCTCATGAACATTAAGATCTGACAATCTAGACCATCCCACATCCACAGTGTCATGGCTTCTTATTGGTTCCCATGAGAAAACCTATAAAGCAGGACAAAATTAAATGAAAAAAGTATCACTAGCTTAACACATCACCTTTATAAATAGATGAACCATCACTATAGCTTACCTTCAAACTTTCATGCAAACCACATAGTAGGGTCCTCCCATCAGGATTAAAAGTCAAACAACGAACTCCAGTTGTCTGCAATAGCAATGAAAAAAGTCATACAGATCACTTCCCTGTCACAAAAATCTAAAACTGAAAATTTCAACATTCAACTCTATGAGCAATAATGCCATAAGACATAAAAATACCTCTGGTCCAGCTGAACCAATAAGCTCAAAGGTTTCAAGGTCCCAAAATTTAACAGTCCTGTCTGCTGAACCTGTGCAAGGGATAAAAAAAAAAATAAAAAATAAAAAAATAAAAAAAACAAGAAAAATATATACCAAAAAAAAAAATCATTCAGAAGTGATGTGTGGGTTTCAAGGATTATATAAGTACTTTTAGATTTAAGAGGGTCATGCACGCAAATGTAAAAAACTATAAAAAAGAAACGCATGCAAATGTAAATAAAAAGAAAAGAACAAAGTTTACCTCCAAACCAATTTGGGAGGAATTTCCTCCAACCCACTACATGGCATTTCAAATGAGTATCCATGTGTACTTTTAGTCACATGATTTATTTAGAAGTCATGTGACTTATTTAAATAATTTAATGAGCCATGTGATTTAATACATGTGGATGGTTATATGAACCACCACATAATAGGTTGGAGGAACCGGTTTGGAGGAAATCTTTATCCAAAAGAAAATTATCTGATATTAACATGGAGTGGGTGTGGAAACCAGTAAAGGGGAAAAGTTGCTAAGATCTATGGGATGACTAGACTTATATTTTAAAAATGACTAGATAGTTATGGATCATTAAAACATATTCCTTTAGACATTCAGACTGATCTTAAAAGGAGTGAGCACTCAAATACTATAAACCCATCTAAGAATATCAGATAGGCTTTTTGTCATCAAGTCTTTGCACTATAGGCTTTGTGTCTAAGCGTGAAAATCATGTTAGTAATCCTTTTCATTTAGTAGATTCAGATATTTGGGGTCCAATAAAAGCTTCTTCATATTTAGGATTTAGGTATTTTGTCATTTTTTGTTGATCATTCTCAGGACAATCAAAATCGTACTTAATTTTCAATCGTTTTATATGGAAATAAAGACAGTCTGATACTTCAATTCATAAATTTGAGTCTGATAATGCACGTGAATATTTTCATACATCTTTGTCTTAACTTTTTTTTTTGATAAGTATCTTTGTCTAAACTTTTTGATGATGATGGCATGATCAACCAGTCTTTTTTCTTTTCTTTTTTAATAATTTGATAGTTAAGGGAGGGGAAATTTGTATCCTGAATGTCTCGGTAGGAAACAATAGGAGGTGCCAATTGAGCTATAAGGCTCTTGGCTAATCCACCAGTCTTCCTGTCAATATACTCCAAAAGTAAATGGTGTGGCAGAGCGCAAGTTTTGACATTTTATGGAAGTTACTCATGCATTGTTATTTTATGAGTGTTGACAAATCATATTGGAGTGATGCAGTACTGATAGCATGTCTTAGGTCATTCTTGGTGGTCATAAATCTTATACTGTATTGTCTCCTAAAAGACTTTTGTTTCGTTCACCGAGATATTTGGGTGCATTTTCTATGTTCACAATTTAGGTCCACGGGTGATGAACTTGATCTAGATCAATGAAGTATGTTTTCTTAGAGTATTATTCACCTATGGTTTGCTATCCCTTAGTTAGATGTTACATTACTCGAGTCTACCTCTAATTTTTATTCTCCCTCCAATATTGAGGGTTCCCTTGTCTCCCTCAATTGGCTTCGTTATCTCCTTGAACCACTCCTAAGAAACCACTAAAAATTTGTTGCTATCAAAACCCACCAACTAAGAGAATTTTCTAGGGAAAACTTGAGCAAGTAGAAAAGTATGAAGCAGAGTGTTGTCTCTTGATCCAGTGTAGCGATTGAGTATAGGTCTATGACCCATACATCATGTGAACTTATGTGGATTAAGCATCTTCTCGAGGAATTGAGGTTGCAATTGCTTATGTGCAACAATAAAGTAATGATTCATATTGCTTTTAATCCTATGTTCCATGAGTAGAACAAGCAAAGAGAGGTGGATTGTCATCTTTTTTCAAGAAAGAGAAGAAAGTGGTGTAATTGCCACTAGGTATGTCTCTACGGGAACTCAGGCGGCTAAAAGTTCACTAAGCCTTTAGGCAAGACACATTTGGATTTGTTGTGTTTGGATTTGCCATGTAACAAGCTAAAATTTTATATATATATATATATATATATATATATAGTTTGAGGGCAGTGTTAGGAATATATAATAGTAAGCGACAAAAAGTGAACTACCATTGTAATTACCTACATATATAATGTGTGTGCGCACTAGGGTAAATTAATTAAACCCTAAATACACTTGCCAAAACATAACAAGTGCATAGAAGTTTTTTTTTTTTTTTTGATAAATATAGTAATAAGAAAACATGCCATTCAAACCCAAAGATATTATAGCCAAAACCGTAGGTTGTTTTGTTTAACTTTTCTTGGTGTCTTACACTTGGTTTAGCTATCAGAATCAAGTTTGAGTTTCAAAAAAATATTAGGTTTCCATTCAAACCCAAAGATATTATAGCCAAAACCGTAGGTTGTTTTATTTAACTTTGCTTGGTATCTTAAACTTGGTTTAGCTATCAAAATCAAGTTTGGGTTTCAAAGAAAATATTAGGTTGCCATACATTACTCTTCTTGGCTAATCATTGCATGTATTGCATCAAAAAGTAAATGAACAAATAAATCACCAACAATATTATTCAAGGGGGAAAGAAACAGCATATGTGAGGATAATAAGAGTCATAAATAAACAAGAAAATCTAACCAGTTGCCAGCAAAAACTCATGTGGATGAAAGTCTATGCACTGAATTTGGCCTTCATGACACTTGAAATCATGCAACAGCTTTCCAGCGGTCAGATCCCATAACTGTTAAGAAGGGCATATCATAAAGTCTTTTTTTTTTTTAAATCTATTAACAAAGGTATAAAGGTGTTTAAGGATTTGTCTTTATCAATGTAGCCAAGACACTAATGGTAGAAATCAATCCACTATTCTTAGCCCTTATATGACCATCATGAAATAGCTTTCCAGCAGTCAGATCCTGCTGTTAATGTATGTCTAGGTAGATTAGTTCTGCATATATGCGTCTAGCCATGCAACACAGGCACTGGAAAAGAGCACCAACTTGGGGCCAATATTGAAATGAACTTTAAGAAAGTCTGTTCCTGCCACATGCAGCTCAAGTGGCAAGACATGCCAGGCTCTAAAATAACTTACAAGTCACTCAATTGGGGGGCATTAATGTGCATCACACAGCCCATTAAATCATAATGTAAGGCATTTATGGCCCCTTTCCTACCCTCCAAGCTCATGATGCATGCATATATACTGTGCAACAGGCACACAAATGTGCATGAAAATGCAACAAGCACCTTACAGCGTGCATCCAGCTCAAGAAACTGTTAAATAAGTTTCTTTGTCACACAGGTCTACAAGATTAAAAAGTGGCAGGTTCTATTTTAGTTTTTTTTTTTTTTTTTTTTTGGGGGGGGGGGGGGGGTGGGACTTTTTGTTTCATTTTCATCAGAAGACAGTGAATTATTGATGAATTCTAAGTTCTAACCTTGACAGTGTTGTCCTCGCCACCAGATACAACCCAACGGCCATCCGGGGTAAATCTGATTGCATTCACCCCTCGAGTGTGACCCTTGTATGTGTGGATACACCCCTTCTTTCTGATATCCCATATCTTCAGATTCGTATCCAAAGAGCCAGATGCAAAGAACTCCCCAAAGGGATGAAAGTCAACAGATATGCAATTGGATCTGTGACCCGTTAGTGTACGAACAACTGCACACAAAATCACATTGCAATGACAACATAACATTGATAACCAAGGCACTAATTGAGGTCTGATAAGGAAAGCCATTCTCAAAATCAGAGCCATAGAATTGTTCTGTATAGGCCCAAAGAAATTGGGATATAGAAATTTTTTATTTATTTAAAAAAAGCATACTCTTTGCCTCCTCTAAATCCCAAAGCTTGATTGTACCACTAGCGGCTCCTGCAGCAACTAACACCTCCGAAGAATCAAAGCTTACGGAATCAATTCCACTTGTATGTCCAGACAAACTCTGGGTATGAAGGCAAAAATATTAGATTATAAACATAAGAATCATAGGTAGTGGTAGTAAAAGTCACCTAATCAGTAAATGTGCATTAATATGAGTTAAAATCACAACAGAAAGAAACATTATAAAAATGGTAAGATAGTTGAAAGGAAAGATAGATTTGAAAGTGATAGGATAC
This sequence comes from Quercus lobata, assembly GCF_001633185.2. Classification (NCBI taxonomy): domain Eukaryota; kingdom Viridiplantae; phylum Streptophyta; class Magnoliopsida; order Fagales; family Fagaceae; genus Quercus; species Quercus lobata. The sequence continues at coordinate 125,011 of NC_044904.1, read as the reverse complement.
GAACCAGGATGGCGTTGGGTTTGCCAATAGCCCAAAGATTGACCTTGTGATCCTCTCCGCCAGTGACTAGAACCCTGGACGACTTCCTGCCAATCTTGAGGCAATTCACGGCGGAAGAGTGTGCTACAAATTCCTCTGTTTGATAGTGTGGTTAAGGCTAAATAACAATAAAAACAAAACAAAAGAAAGAAGAAGATCTGCACAACTGAATTGACAAGTAGGGACATTTTCAATGTCCAGAATGAAACCCTAGATAAACAATAATAATAATGATTTGAATTCTACAATATCAGTAATATTAGCACAGATTAAAAAAAAAGGATACGTAGCTTGTAGGCGCGTTTTGTAGTCATTTTGGCATGAAAGGGAATAAAAAGAAAACAGAAACCCTAGCAATCGTAATTGCAAAATGAAAAGCAAAGCAATTGGATTTAGGATTTAGGATTTAGGAGCAGACATCCGAAACGACGATTGATCTCGGATTTTATTCAGCACCGTAAAAAGATCTCATTATACAGTTCCAGATCTCGACAACCCAGGCCAAATCTCCACCATTTCAATGACCCCATTGTATGCATAAATTCACTAAGAAGAAGAAGAATGAAAGAAATGTCAGTAACTCTGAGAAGATCAGAATTCAGAAATGAAGACAATGATTGATTGAACTCACCTTTTTTTTATATATATTTTTGATTTTGTTGAAAATGAAAAGGAAAACTGAGAGAGCAGTTGAAGCTACTCCTCCTCCTCCTCCTCCTCCTCCACTCAACAAAACCCTTTTTGGTTCGTTCTTCTTAATAACTCTGCTTTCTTGGCACTCAAATACGAGAAAGAGTGTATGTACCTCGTAACTCCCAAAGCATCCAAATATTTTGATCCTAATAAGCGTCGTACTACTGTATCTGTATGTATACTTCTTCTCTACTACTACTACCACTACTACTACTACTTAAACTTAAACTGCTGAGAGAGAGAGAGAGAGAGAGAGAGAGAAAAGTATTTAGGTTTTAGAAAGAAATTGGGGTTTCAAATTATGAGAAGAGCTGCAACAACCCGGAAGAGCATCCGCAGACACGGAAAGAGAAAGAGAACGCACTCAAAAGTTCTTAATTAAAACTCACACACCACACCAGAATGAGAAATGAATGAAAGGAGGAGGCGCTTTCACGAGATTATTGTGCTTGTGCTTGTGCTTGTGTCCCTCCTCTACCTCTATCTCTCTCAAGTCTCAAGTAATTATTATTTAATATTAATAATATTATTTTTATATTTATGTTCAAATTAATCTTCCATCTTAAAAAAGTGGGAAAAAGAAAAAGGTAAAACATTTTAAGGAAATTTAAATGAGACGCCATGTGTCCCGTCCCGTGTGAAAACTACGTACCACGGGCCGGGTCTCTCTATCTGTCTCACCCACACCCACCTTCCAATTCCCGTTTGATTTTCACTCTCCCTCCCTCCTTTGAAATCAAATTCCACCAACACAACACTCTCACTCTTTCATCCACATTTTCATACCCCACCCCATCATTTACCTTCTCTTTATCTCTCCTCTACCTCTTTTTTCTTTTTCTTTTCTTTTATTTACAATCCAATAAAATATTTCACTCTTTTTTCTTTTCTTTTTTCTAACATTTCAAGTGTGACATCATTTTGCCTATGTGTCACACAACTCCATTTTTAAATAAATAAATTGTTTTCACTTCTTTTTTTTTTTTTCTAGGTTCTAGCATTTCAATTCAGCTACAGCTTGCTACAGAGCTAAAAATGTTGAACGTTACAATTGCCATCAATAATATAATTTTTTAAATAAAAATATTTTTTTTTTTGGTAAAAAGGGAATTTCATTAAGAACTAAAAAGCAAAAACAGGTTCAAAACAAGGCCTGTTACAAAACAATCCACGGCAATCTGCCTCCAAACAAGAAATTAAGTCCACAGGCGAACTGGAAAACAACTTAAAATCATAATCTAAATTAAGTCCTAAGTTGGCTATCCGGTCTGCACTCCTATTAGCTTCCCTGAAGACATGTCTAATGCTCGTTTGGGGAATATGGGTAACCAAGTGTCTGCAATCATCCATAATAGAAGACACAACAGTATTAGAGTTGGCTTAGAGATTAAAGGCATCAACAATAGCTTTAGCTTCTAGTTCTATAATGATTGCCTAAACATTAAGCTACTGACACAACAGAAGCCCATCTCGGAGTGCCCATAGTTTAGCAGTAAAGCTATTGGCTATGCCTATTCTTCTAGCGAATCCCCCAATCCAATTCCCATTCTCATCTCTTAAGAGACCGCCACCTCCAGCTTGACCTAGGTTCCCCATGGACGCTCCATCTACATTTAATTTCATCTAGCCAATACTCGGTTTTTCCCACCTGATTTGATTCGTGATCTTGTGTTTGGACATCAACGGCTTGCCAGCACAGTGAGTGTACTCCACTACTTTATAGGCAATATCAATATCAATTTTCGGATTCAACCTCTTGTTCTCAAATACTAATTGATTTCTACCTTTCCAAATAAATCATACTGCAAACATAAATACTTGATTCCACAGGGCTTGACCTGTAACACGTTTGTTCTTGGAGGAGCAGTTAGCAAACAGCCACTCCTGAAGGTTGGAAGAGAAAAAAGTATTAGCTGAATGGTGCACACCCAATTGATGCTAGATTTTCTTAACCACATGGCAGTCCCAAAGTGCATGAATTATGGATTTAGGTCTGTTGAGGCAGTGAGGGCAAGCAGTGTCTACTAACATCCCCCTCGCTTGTAAGCACTCATTGCCACCTATGCTTTGATGCATGCATTTCCATAAGAATATTTGAATCCTGGGCAAGGTGTCTAGCTTCCATATCCACCTTCCTTGAAATCCTGGGTCAGGCAGAGGATCAATGGCAAGGAGGTACGCCCTCTTGAGATCAAAGGAGCCTCTCGGGGAAGGCTTCCAAGCCAATTTGTCTTCGTTCCTCCTAATATACTGAAAGTTCAAATAGTGTAAAAACACCCTTGAACGTTTAGACCCCCAAATTACAACTTAACCAATTCAAGCATTATGTCAAACAACTAGTGTGCGGAAAATTAACATAAACTATAATATGGAATTGGAAAAACTATCTAAGCCAAATTAAAATCACAACCTACAGCAGATAATAAAAGGCAAAGATAAAAGGGAAGGAAGATGTAAACACAAAGACAACACAATGTGTTATCGAAGAGGAAACCGAAGCCCCTTCGGCGTAAAACCTCTCCGCCGCCCTCCAAGCGGTCAATAATCCACTAGAAAATGTAGTTGGGATACATGAACAGCAATAGACCCTCCAAGCCTAATCTACCTGATGTACCTAAGCCCTCCAAGCTTCTTACTCCAACGAGGTTGCGTCGAACCTTTTTCTTTTCTAACTTACCGGATTCCGCTACTTGACCATAGCATCCGCCATCCTTGGCATCTTCCAATACTTCCCAAAGCTCAAAAAACACTCAACACTCTAAATGGGTGTGGGTAGTGTTTGGATAGAAATCTCCTCTCAATAGGTATGACAATGAGAGAGGGAATGAGAAGAGACTACAAAGATTTCTCTCTAAGAATGAGTAGCACTCTCTAATTAGGTAGGTGTTTTGAAGAAACATCTTTTAGGGTTTTTCTCTCTGAATAGCCACACATATTTTGTGGGAATGAGAGCTATTTATACTGGTGTGAGAATGGAATGCGAAGAGTCAGTTTTTCCAAAACAGGGTTGGCTAGCGACTTGACCTCGCGACTTGATTGAGTCGCGAATTCAAGCCGCAAGCTAACTTAATGGCCAGTCTGGATTTTTGTCTTGTAGTGCTCCAGGTGGCATGACTGTTCAGCTCCCCTGCATGCTCTGCGCGTGTGCAACTTTTGGCGGCTTGCAAGCAGCAAACCTCCCGCGAGATCAAGCCGCGAGTCCCTGTTTCACTACACAGTCTTGAGCATTTCTTCACACTCTCTCACACACTACCCTTACATGATTCCCACCTAAATATAGGGTTTCTAAGTGCTGTATTATAAGCAAATTTGTCACGGAATAAAGCCAACACATGGTTGATTAAATTCAACCTTACATATACGATATGGGGGTGGCTTGTAATTCCTTTCTGACTTCCTCAAGGAGTTCTATATGAAGCAGATCCCAGTTCCAACCTCCCAATTCCGCAACATCCTTAATTCTAAGATTGAAGGATTCATCAGTAAGAGGGCCTTGGATGATGTTTCTTAGAATACCCAGGTTTGACCAACTATCATGCCAAAAACTAAGGCTGCTTTCATACCTAGGAATCCATTGAATTCCTTTCCTAAATATTTCTTCTCCTTTCTTCATGCTCTTCCAAGTACGAGAACAAGGGAGGTTGGCTTCATTTCTGGAATTTAACCTCTGATGTGTGAAATACTTTAATCACAGAACTTTAGCCCATTGAGACTCACCCTCCGTATGGAATCTCCAGTTCAACTTTATATATGTTAATCAAATGTTGGTAGTTTACTTCACGCCTCATTGCCTCAAGTTCGGTAGAAAATGTTGGTAATTTACTTCACGCCTCATTGCCTCAAGTTCAGTAGAAATTCGTTTGCCTGTTCCTAGAATCCGTAGCGGAGGAAGCTTTTCTGCTATCAGTTAGTTTGTTGTATCTTGTTCTGTGTTCTATTCCATACTTCCATGAAATCTTGTATACTTGCTTGATAATATATTTCCTTAACCAGTTTCCATAATCTTCTTACACTCCCTTTCATCTACTCTCTACTATAGTGGTATCAGAGCCAATTTACTATACAGTTTCCACCCTTTTGATCAGTATACTTTGATTATTGTCCTGATTAGTATGCTCTGTGATTTACAGTTGCCACAATACGTGGATCCTCTGTATTATTCACATCAGAACACTGGACTTGATAATCAAGTAGAACACTAAGGAGGTTGTTTTCAAAAGTCTTAAAGAACCTAGTTTCCCGTTGTTACCTTGTGGACATTTGAGCCTAGAGTTGGCGTTTTGGTCCTGGTTGGTTTTGGGTAAATAGTTCTTTCTTGAAAAAACTATCATGGAAGGTTTATCTTCAACAATCACTGATACCACTAAACCCACCTTTGACCTTTCCCTTCATAAATCTACAGCAAATAGGTTAAACTACCTGTATGAAATATCTCATGTACCAGAAGATAGTAAAATCCCTATTATCGACTTCCCCATTGTAAATCTCTATAATGTGTTTGATAAACCCCAACCTTCATTCAAAAAAACCATAAAAAAAATTATTGGTCCTTCTCACCTTTCTATTGTAAAAGAATATGTTCAAACCTCCAAGTTTGACCAATTCAATATTCCAGCAAGTGAAAATGAAAATTTCATCACCTTTGCTATAAATGAGGGAACAATTTTTGTCCCGCCTTTTCCGAACTTCAATATGTCCCTTAAAGATATCTTTGTGATGCTCTCAAGGTGCAAGTCCAAATTACAAGAGCCTTTCAAGTACAAGACACATTTGCTACTACACTTAATTACTAGCTTGCTTACAAACTTCAAAATCATGCCTTTGACATGGTAGTTCCAAACATGGCCCAATCTAATGATGCTTTGTTGATCCAAGTTGATCTAGGAATGACACCCATGTGCACGTTTGTCCCGAGACAACTCACCAGGGACTAGATGACTTTTCTCTTTACAGAATCATGGATATGAAATATGAAACGCTCCATCAAGCAATTAGGCCAGTCCAGTCGAACAATCCTTTCTTTATCAAGAAAGAAAATGGCGAAGTAGAGACAGGATTCTTGGTAACTCCACCAGAAAAGAAAGTTGTAACAGTCTTTCCAACTCAAATTGCTATGCTTCAACAGGTATTATATGTTGGTGAAGATGGCCTCAAGATCAATGCATTCCGTGAAGATGGAAAGCCTTGCTATGAAGGCAAATCACCCTCTGACCCCATATGGTGGGATATTTGTGATTGTGCTAACTGTAAAGAAGAAGAAGGTTTTGAAGAATATTATTCAAGAAGAAGGAAGAAAAAATCCACCTAACAGATCCTCAAAGAAAGATATGAAGCAGGCGATCCAGAAGTTGATCTCCTTGAAGAACCATCCGGAAAATTTGATTATTATGTTCTTTATCCTAGAACCAAAAAACAAAAAATCTCTTCTCCTCCATGTAAGGAAAATCATGATCAAAACTTTAAATCCCTATTAATCCCATACTATCAAAAAGTCCTTCCCCAATTACTGAGATGTCAATCTTCTTCTACTAGTCAAACTCATTCACAGAAACCCTTACCTTGCTATATGTTTGACCATACTTCACCTTCTTACTCACAAGGCTTCCCTCCTCCTGAAAGTTTCGAACATCCTCAAACTAACACAAAGCATGTTTGGAAAATCAAAAATCCTGTTGGAATCAACCCAGATGGGACCCTGAGACAAGTTTCTTCGGCTGAAGCAGCCCTGAATTGGCAAGCAAAAAATGTTGTGGCACAAAACCAAACTCTTTCAAAAATCCTTGATAACCAACAAAAGCTAGCTAAGGTAGTTACTCATACCTTCTCATCCTCAAGTTCTCTTATTGAGGATTTAAAGAAAAAGATCAAGATGGTTGAACAAGAGCTTGCAACAATTGCTTCCACAGTTAAAGATATGTCTGTTTCTTTCCCTCTCATAGGATAGAGAGAAAAAGAAAGAAAACAGTTGTTGGCATAACTTCATTCCGTAGAAGGTTCACAGAAGGAAGCTACCCAACCTTCCCCAATGCTTGTTTATACGCTTTACCAACCTCGATAGTCATTATATAAAGACCTGTCCATACCTTTAACCTTTCCAATTTCATCAACTTCTTCTAGTCGAAGTTTCCAACCATTAGCCATTACACATCTTGAACATAACCCTTTCAAGCCAAGTGGAATTCTTCCAAGCATAACATACTTATCTCCACTTAAAGTAGAACCTCAAACTAAGCCACAGAATAAACCTCTTTTAAGAAAAAGGACAAAGAACCATTATACCAACCCTCAGACCCAACCATTGGTGCTTCTTCAAAACCTCCAGACATGAACATGTTAGCTGTAGACCCTGACCCTCCAAATCCAATTTCATCATTCCTAAAAAACCTCACCCTTGAAAATCCAAGAGAACCTTTTGTGCTTCCAGTAGTTGATGTCACTAATTTAGACTTGTCTAATCTTGGTCTAGAAAAGGTGTTCATGGCGGATAACCAACCAACTATAGAAGAAGATGATGTTCTCCGCCCTAAACCACCTCCACCCCCACCACCAATTTTCCCTCCACCACCTTTTGTTCCTAACACCCAAACACGTTTAACCCAACCATCAATCACATATTCAAAACATTTGTTTATCATTGACAATGCCCCTCTTTCCAGATGGCACAATGAAATTTTTAATATGTATTCATGGTGCATAGCTGAACTTCAGGCCCTAAATTCTACTATTGCCCAGGTCATTGCCAAGTTTGTTGCAAGAATCACAGGAAGACTAAGAGAATGGTGGATTAACCTAGGAGAATTTCGGCAAAGACAAGTAGCTCAATGCAAAACACTAGAAGATTTTTTCACTATCATCCATAATGAATTTCTTGGTTCGCCGACCCATCATACAGAAGTAGCACGAGAAGAATTCTTAATGATGAAATGCTACTCATTTGAAAGGAAAGATTTGGAAAAACATTTTGATAGGATCTCAAGACAATTCTATATTTTCAATGGCATGGATGATGTCAATTCCAAGCATACCTTTCTCAACTCTCTCCCAGAACCATTGGGAGATGAAACTCTCCGGATGATAAATCTCCAAAAAATAACTCTGCAACAGGCCTCCTTGGGAGAAATTTATTAGCATGTGCTCATTGCTCTCGAAAAGCTCTGCAACCAAAGAAAATTTCTTTCAGAGATTGACAAAGTTCACAGTAGGCTTAAAGATAGTTGCAAGAGAAAGGATTTTTAGATAAAGTGCTACGAGAAAAATTGCGACTGCCCAACAAAAAGAAGAGATCATTTCAAAAAATACTCCTTGAAAAAGAGACACCATATAAGGCCAAGGAGGAAATTTTTCAAAAACAAAAAATGGAAGTTCCTTAGAAGGATGCAATTCAAAGAAAAAACTTCAAAAGTTTGTTTTGTGTGTAGAAGACTAGGCCACTTTGCAAAGAATTGTCCAAAAAATGAGAAAGCAGCAAAGCTTCTTAAACAAGCACAGATTCATGCATACGACACTCCTTTCTTTGATGTAGAATCACTTTTTTCACTTGATGATGAATATTCTCCTTAAGCTTTAGCAGTCATGGTCTATTCCATATTAGAAGAAGATTCAGACTCAGATAGTGATGATGTTTCAGACCCAGAAATCCAAACCATTTATACATCCCAAACCGTCATAGCTCCTCTAACCAACCCCACTCCCATAGCCCAAGTACACATCCTGTTAGAAACTTACTCCAGACCCATCCCAGTCATAGCTCTTTTTGATACGGGAGCTGCAGCAACAATTCTCCATCCTAAAATTTTACCTGCAGAGTTTTGGTTGCCTGTTGAATGTGAAAACCCTGTTGAATATAATAATATCAGTTAGTTTATGGAGTTTTATCTGCCAACTTTTTTTTTTCAACATATGACGTTATCTTTTGATAATTACTTTTTGGCTAAGATGCAAAATCTACATCTAAGTTTCTTCAAAATTCAATTTAGTCCTCTAACTTTGTTTTTATTCATTTTAGTCATCTAAGTTTTAAATTTAGTCAATTAATGCATTTTTAGTTAAAGTTAGAGGACTAAAATACATTTTGATAAAACATATACTCAACCATTGAGAGTTTACTAGTTAAACTAACTAGAACCCACAACTTTATTATTTTAATTTATCCTAATCAAGATTCCAAGCCAATTACAATTAGAATAATTGTATATTATTTAACAGTACATTATCAAATGTGTAAGTTGCCAAGCATAAAATAGATGTTAGTTGTAGACCGACAATCAGTACCATTTCCTTCTCCTACCCTATTTTACATTATTGTAGTATCAGCAGTGAATTTGAGGAGAAATGAAGTCCATGAAACAAAAAGTACCATACTTAGAATAGTTGGAAAATCTGTCAATTGTAATGTTGCCATAAAGAACTGCATCAAATATGTCTAGACAAAGTGACACTAAAATATTCTTGGCTGCCAACTGTTGGGGATTTCAAACTTAAGGAGTAATAATGAAAGAACAAAATGAATACAACAGGCAAACTAAAATTATGATTGACCTGGAAGCACAATTGAATGTTATCTTTAGACATTTTTTGTCCCCATACGTGAGTTGCTAAAGGGCTAATACAAATTTGTCCCCAGTACACAATCAAGTTTATTGGATTCTATAAATAGCAATTTCGGAGAATACCCACAGAATTTCTTGTGTTTCTTATAAACTATTTGAGGGAGAAAAAAGAATTAATTATCAAGTGAACATGAACCACTATTTATACCCAAAAGATTATTACCCATTAATAGATATCAATTGGAGACTAATGACATTTCAAAAAAAAAAAAAAAAATGTCCACTAGGTACAAAACCTTTTCAAAAGTTCATAACAGTTACTTGAAAAACTATTTATCGTGATCTCAATCTATCAAACTTGGTGTCGAGATGCAATCGAGAAATCTTGATCGGTCAAGATGCAGTTGAGAAATCTTAATCAATCGAGATTGCAGTCAAACAGATAGAAGCTTCCTTCAATATCTCGATTGATCAAAACAGTATTCTTAATCAATCGAGAATCTTGAACTTTGAATTTTTACTTTATCATTTTACACAAATGATATACTCTCCAAACTTATATATTATTATTACAACCTATCTTTTTATATATTTATATATACAACACCAACCACGTATCAAAATAAATGAATCATCATTGAAAGGTTCGTCATCATGTGTCCGGCTCAAATACGTACCTAGCCTTAGTGTGATAGCTAGGAGGAGGTGTCTACAATTGTTGTTACCTTAAGACCAAGATAGTAGTTAAGTTGTTAATATATTTCATCTCAAATGTTGATATAGGAACTAACTTGTTGAATACCTTGCAAGTTAGATCCAACAATTATCATATCATCAGCATAAAATAAGAGAGGGATGACATTTGTGTTTATTGCATCTAGTGAATAGCGTTGAGTTAAATGCATTGGTGTGGTAACTAGGATAGCCTTATAATCGTCTTGAATTTTGTAAATCATATTAGAGCACTAGCATTAGGGGTGTAAAAAGCCCCCAGTTGCTATTTTACCAACTAAACCCTTAAAACCATGCTCCATCCGGGTTTGTAAACCCAAAATAGGCCAAAATGGGAAATTAACCTTGATTTTCAAACATTATAATTAGTAGGCCACGTTTTCAAACTATATTTTTTACTAGCATCTCGAGTCTAAGAGACTCGATTTAGAGCCTATAAATCGAGTTTCAAAGACTCGATTTCCATGGTCTGATTATGTCTGATGTAGCATTTTTTCCACATGGCGACCATCTAGAAATCGAGTCTTAGAGACTCGATTTATAAGAGCAGTTTTTCTTTTTTAAGGGTTACTTGTCATGAGCCTTGACCATGAAATAAAACACCAAAAGTGTTGTTCATCCAAATTACACAAAATCTAAACCTCCGTTAGTGCGTTCATTGGTAGAAAACCTCTTGAGAATTCTTTGAAGCACCAAACCACACCACCACTGCGCCAAACCCAGGCCGCGCGAGACCTAGGCTGCGCCAGACTAGGCCGCACGAGACCCAGGTCGCAGCGCAACCCAGGCCACGCGAGACCCAGGCCACAGCGCGACCTAGGCCTCTCTTTGGGATTTTTTTTTTTTTTTTGGTATTTCTGGGAATGGCAAGATGAGAGACTTGAGACTTAAAATTTTTTTGGTTTATAAATTGAGTCTTATAGACTCGATTTTCAGGTGTACGCCACGTGGAAAAAATGACACATCAAACGTGATCAAACCATGAAAATCAAGTCTTTGAGACTCGAGATGCTACTAAAAAATATAGTTTGAAAACAGTGCCTACTAATTATATTATTTGGCAAACGGTGCTAATTTTCTATTTTGGCCCCCAAAATATTTTACATCCTATGAATAGTGACTCTCCCTCTTCCCTGTCTTCACACTTCACTATTTATCTATTCTCTCTATTTCACTCTCCCTCTTCTCTATCTTCACTCTTCTCCCTCTGCTTTCTCTATTTCTCTCTTCTCCGTTTCTCCGTCTTCTCTCTATTCTCTTTGTTTCTATATAATCTATTTTTTCTTGTCTGAAACATTTTTGTTTGGATCAATTTGATGGTGGCTAGGTTTTAGGGGTGGAGATTCGGTGGTTCCTGAGTTGGTTTTGGTGGTGGGTTTCATTGATGGAGCTAATCCAGTGGTGAGTTTCAGTGGTGGAGTTAAATCAGTGGGTGGGTCTATGGCGGGTCACTGTAATGGGTCTCAGTGATGGTGGATTTTAGTGGTGAGTTGTTTGGTGGTTTGATTTTAGGGTTTTGATGGGTTTCGATGTGGTGGGTTTCAATGGGTCTCGGTGATGGTGGGTTTTGATGTTATATGGTTGTTGGGTTGAGTTTATGGTGAATCTCAATGGGTCTATGGCAGTTTGTGGTGGTTTGTGGTGGTTTGCTCTTTTGGGTTTGTGACAGATTCCAGTGGGTATATGGTTTTGGTTGTGGTTTTGGTGTTTTTGTTTTTTGTGGTAGATCCAGTGGGTTTGTGTTGGTTTTGTTGTTTTGGGTTTTTGGTGGTGATTGTTGTTATGGTTGGTGATTTGGGTGATTGTGTTTATTGTTTTTGTTGCTGTTGTTGGTCGTGGTGATGGCTGCGTTGTTGCTGTGATTGTTTTCCAATGATTGTTGTTGCTGGTTGTTTTCCAGTGACTGTTTTTCAAACAATATAATTAGTAGACATTGTTTTCAAACTATATTTTTTACTAACATCTCGAGTCATAGAGACTCGATTTAGGCTTATAAATTGAGTTTTAAAGACTCGATTTTCAAGGTCTAATTACATCTGATGTGGCATTTTTTCCACGTGGCGTCCACTTGAAAATCGAGCCTCTAAGACTCGATTTATAAGTCTTACATTTAATATTATTCAAACATTATCAGTGTATTGGAGGGCACGTACCAACGGACACATTAGCTGTTTGAAGGGATGGGTGTAATGATGATATTTTTTTTTCTTTGTCCTGAGTGTCAAGCTAGTATGTATAGCCCTAGAGCACATCTAAACCCTTACTTACACCTATGTACTTTTATTTCATTATTTTAATTCAAATTCTACCTTTTCAGTCAAAAAAAAAAAATTTGTATAGCACAAATATGCACGTCTCTTTTCTCCCAGACATCTCTCTTCACCTCAATCCTCTCTCCCTTCTTTCACTATGTCTGCCCTCTCTTCTTTCAGGAGCACAGACCAAAGATGCTGCGTTGCTAGGTGGCGGCGACGACATGGATAGGTGGTGGCATGGAGGGTGTGGGTTTATGGAGATCAGTGTCTATGGTGGACATCGGCGTTTGTGTTCGAGGTTGAGGTATGGGTCACGGTGGTTGCTTGGTTGTGGAATCGATGAATCGATGGTTGGGTTATGGAAATCAGTGACTAGATTGTGGGAATTGGTGGCTGGGTTGTGGGATTCGGTGACTGGGTTGTGGAGTCGGTGATTGGGTTGTCGGTATCGGTGACTGGGTTGTGGGAAATGGTGAGTGGGTTGTATGGGTTTGGGTTTTGGTGGGTCATTAGGTGGCGGAGTCCGGTTTGTTTGGGTTTGTGGGTATGGATTTGGCGTTGGTGGTGTTGTTGGATTTTAGGTGGTGGTGGTGGTTGCTGTGCTGTGGGTAAGATTTTTTTTTTTTTTTTTTTCCTTGGTTCATTGTGCTGGGATTGTTGTGTTTTTGGGATTTCTTAAAAAAAAAATTTGGGTATTTCTGGGAATGGCTTGTACATGAGAGACTTAGACTTAATTTTTTTTTTTGGCTTATAAATTGAGTCTTAGAGACTCGATTTCCAAGTGGACGCCATGTGGAAAATATGCCATGTCAGACGTGATCAAAACACTAAAATTGAGTCTTTGAGACTCAATTTATAAGCCCTAAATCGAGTCTTTTAAACTCGAGATGTTAGTAAAAAATATAGTTTGAAAACAGTGCCTACTAATTATATTATTTGAAAAACAGTGTTAATTTCCAATTTTGGCCATGAAAGGAGATACGAGGGAGGAGAGGGAGAGAGGGGTAGTTTTATATTTATTTTATTAGTTAATTTATATTATTTTATTAGGTTGTATGTATATATAAAAACTGGGATATAAAGTAAGTTGTAAAATGAGTTGATAAAATAGATAAAGTGTAATAGATATCCCAGTTTACAAACAGATGATGGAAATGCATTAATTGATTTTTGGTGTAAGTAGAGATTAAACCCCAAATCTTTTATTCACCAATTAGAAACTATACCAGTTTACATATAGAAGTTAATAGATAAAAATCTTTTTTACTTGTTAATTAAATTGAAGAAAACGAGAAGAGTGAAATCCATTAAGCCTAATCTAAACTCATCGAGGAATACTATTTGTGGATAAAATTCATTCGCCGACATAATAAGTCTTAGCTATAGAATTGGAGATCTTCAATCGAATTTACCAAAGAATTTCACTCCTACAGATATAATAAATACACCTAAGTATACTTGCCTTCAGAAATAAGAATTGAGATGATGTCGTTTTCAATTAATCTTGTTTTATGTTTGGACCCACGCATTAATGATGTCAAGTGATGGAGATTACAGCTCCTTTAGCAATTGGCAACCAAATCCAACAGAAGGTGATTGTTAAGAGAAAATAACCAGATCATATATTTTCTAATTTAACGTTGAAGCTCGGCTCAACACAACAAATGTAAAATGTTGAAGTTTGATTTGAGCATGAATCAAGTCTACAAAGAATGTTTGAGCTTGAGTTTAAGCTTCTTAGAAAACTTGATCTCAATTTGGCTTGACTTAATTTATTAACCATTCCGAGCTCAAGCTCAATATCAAGTTCTTGAGATCGAAGAAATCCAATACAAGTACATTATTAAGATCATATTAAGCATATTATTAAGCTCATTTGATTTGGACGAGTGGTCTCAACTCCCAATTAATTAAATACTTAGTAAGATATGAGTTTATTAGTCAAACTCATTACCAGGCTTCTAAACCAACCCGAACTCAAATTGTTTTCTATCAAGTCCCATTGTTCATGAGCCTATTCATGAGTATGTTTTTTTGCATGGCCTCGGCTCATTTATTAAATAAACCTAAAATTAAGGATCAAGTTTGGCTTGTTTATAAACCAGAGTGGTGTTTGTTTGACGAGATTAAATTCTATAAGGATGTAGTGTAAAACCTAAGTTTTAGGTTCTATAATTCCAACATGTCATATCATCATATCACATATTAAAAAATATGCATAACCATACACAATCAATTTTAATACTCATATGAAAATCCAACTCAACTAGGAGTTTATTAAGATGTTATTAGGTATAGTAGGATGTATTGAGTTTTAAGTAAAAAGATAATATGACAATTTCTTATTGAATGATGTAAGCCATGAATTTTACACTTTATCCTTACCAAATTTGGACACTTATTTTACACATACTATTGTACACAAAGTGCACACACTCACTTTTTTTTACATAGTGAGCTGTTTGGAAAGTAAACAATTACTTTTATTTGTTGCTTACATACTTTTTTAAATACACTTTCTAACAAACTTTCTATCATTTTCCTATCCCATTTAACTATTATTTCTTTATTCTTTTTTTAATGTTTTTATTCATTCTCAAGAACCATGTTAATCAAATATATATATAGATGAGCAAAAACAAATTTCTTCATTTGGAGATATTGCTAGGCTTGATTTTTAAGGCTTGACTCTCTGGAGATGCTTACGGGCATTCACAGTGATGAATTTAAAACTTCTAACTTTTAGCAATTCAAACATATATTTTATCTATTTTACCACCCCACTTTATAATACATCCAACATCAATGTTTCTATTTTTTACCACCTCATTTAAATATTATTTCTTTGTAATTATTTTTATTCTTTCTATGTCTCTCTCCCTTCTTCTCCGTTTCTCTCTCTTTTCTGAATCAAGATCGTCCAACAAAATCACACCTCTTTCTTCTCAACCTAGCAAACTCACAGCCACCACCACCACCACTGCCGCCCACAACCCCCACATCACCAACTAGCGATAGCTTCGGCGAACCAGCCACAACTACCAACCATTGCATAATTCAGAAAAACCCATCAAACAAATACATACCACTAGCCACCAACACCACAAACCTTACCCACCCACCATCAACCACCATATACCGAAACCCACTCGCCCACCAGCCAACCACCACACAAATTGAAACTCACCCACATGCCATCACCATAAACCCCAACCCAAAATCAACCCACCAAAAAACAACCTAACCACCACCATGACCACCATCCATCGACCGTCACCATAGTGCCCACAAGCCAAAATCAAACCAATAACTACTACAAAATCTAACGTTTCAAACCCAAAGTCAAACCCAATTCAACCAAAAATATACACATAATAGGAAAAGAGAGATTTTCAGCCATAGCAAAAGAATAAGATAAAAAAAGATTTTTTTTTAAAAAAAAGGGAAAAGGAGGCAATCACCATTGGTGGTGGCACCACCGCATGTCACCACTATCAGTGGTGGATCTCCATGAGTTCCGGTCATGGATCTTGGCAAGATCCGATTGAGACAGAGCAAGATGACAGAGAGAAGGACGTCAGAGAAAGGGAAAAGATGATACGGAGAGAGAGAGAGAGAGAGAGAGAGAGAGAGAGAGAATAATAAAATGGTTTTTAATTTTAAATTAGAGCTACAACAAATTGCTATAGATACTAGTTTACTGTATCATATTGTAAAAAAAATTAGCTTTAGCTACGTTGATAAAGCATGTTTTTTGAGTTTTTCAATAGCAAAATAACTTTTTTAGCGAAATACCACAGTCATTTGGAATTGTAAAACCCCCCCAATTGTAAATTTATAGCATCAAAACCATTGAAGTGTGCATTACTCGAAACTCTAATTGTGAAAAAACTTTCAATTATGCTACATTACCATGATGGTATTTAAAAAAAAAAAAAAAAATTATTGGGTTTTGGGTTTTATTTGAATATTGAGTTTTATTTGGGTATCAGGTTATATTATTTTATTATATAGATATATTATTTCAATGTAGTGTATGGTAAATTTTAAGTTGGGATGTTGGGTGTATTGTATTGTAAAATGGTATGATATAATAGAAAAAATAGTTTTTGAGATGGTAAAATAAGATATTTTTTAAATACTAGATGCTGAGCATTCACATCCCATATCTTCAAACTATTCTATTTTATCATTTCAAAAACTATTTTATCTATTATACAATACTATTTTACAATACACCTAACATCTCAACTTTTATTTTATAACACATTAAAATAATATAAATTATACAATAAAATAATAAACAAATTATCTATCTCTCCTCTCTCTCTAATTCCGGTCCTTGCCTCTCTATCACTTTCTTAACAACCAAACAACCCAATCACCACCACGCCACCACCATGCCCCCCACGTTACAACTACCCACTACCCACCAAAATCCCACAAGAACCAAAACCCAAACTATTAATAAAAAATAAAAATAAAAACTCAGCAAATACCCACAAAAAACCCAGCAAACCCACTAAAAAAAACCAAACAACCCAGTCACTACCACCACGCCACCACTGCCCACCCAAATCCCACCAGAACCAAAACCCAAAAAAAAAAAAACCCAACAAATCCATAGCAAAACAACCCAATAACCACCACACCACCACCACTGCCCACCGCACCAACCCAAACCAATCAATCCAAACCCCATCATAATCCAAAATCCAACCCATCCGAGCTCAAAAGACAAAAATCGATCCATGCCTCACTACAAAACACACACTCACAAACACACCGCCGGAAAAACCCCAACAACCAATCCATGCCTCACTGCCACATCCAGCCACCTCCGCTGCTAGATCAATGCTGCCACCACTACACCACAACACACAAAACCCATAACACATAGCCCCTTAAACCACCCACACACCACAACCTACCATGAGCCACGACCCACCGATCCACCACGATCCTCAACCCTAGACCCACCCCAACCCACCAGAGCCACCACCAAAACTCTGCCCCAAACCACCATGCCACCACGGCCCACCACATTGATCCACCACGATCCTCAGCCCCAAACCCACCACAATCCACCATGATCCACACCGATCCACATACGGTGGCAAATCACACCGATCCACAACCCATCCACATACAGCGGTAAATCACAACCATCCACACCGATCCACAACCACACTCATCAAACCCACCATCGCCGCAACCACCCAACACCACCAAACAATAAAACCCACAACCCAACCAACACCACCACACAATAAAACACACTTATCAAACCCACTAGAGAGAAAGATATTTGTTTGGCCAAGAGAGAACTGAAGCAACAAAGAAGAGAGAGAGGCTTGGCGTTGCTGAGTTCTAGAGAGAGAGAGAGAGAGAGACAAAGCTATTGGTTTTGAGAATAAAATAATATATAAACGTTTACAATAGTGCTATAGTGCCATCATACATTTAGGATGGCACTATAGCACAATTGTAAATTTTTTTACAATAGCAAGACTTTACAAGACCAAGTAATGGGCTATTTTTGAGTCTTGATACTAAAATATACCAACATATGACATATAGAAGACCCAATGTGAATGCCCTTTAAATGCTCTAACTATGTTCTTGCATCTCATCCTTAACCGTCCACCTGCTTCTGACCCACCCACGAACCCACCTATTCCAACCTACGGTGAGTTCACTTGGTAGTGATAGATTTGAATATGGTGGGTGTGGGTCATATTGTGGTGGTGGTGGTGGTCCCAAGAACGATTATAGCCAGTCTACTACAAGTGGTCGCCTTGTTTTGCATCTAGTAGATGGGGCATGTTACCTGTTGCCTTGCATCTAATCTTTTCCTAATAACCTGTTTGGTAAGTGTAATTTACCACCAAAAACTAAAAAAATAAAATAAAATGCAATAAGTGTCCTTGTTCGCGTGCCACATATAGATACGTCACGGAAAAAAGAACCATGTACGGCTTGTATCTAACAAGATAAGGAAGAGCACCAATCCAATTTAATTGCATGGAACAAGCATAAAGTTATGAACCTCTCTGGTCCTCTCCCTTATGTAATCATTCAAAATTTGTAGAAACAGTAATCTATGGCATTTGGATAGAGGGGAGGAAAGGAAAGTAAAGTAAAGTTGGTCAAAAATTTAATCTCATAGGATTGCAAAGGAACTGCACCTAAATGGTTCTTCAATATGTGGATCATTTTATAACAAAGTTTAATGCAAACATGGAGCTACCACCGCCCAGTTGGGCGAGTTTAGTACCAGCAAATATCTCATATAACTATTTCTAACCATTTCAAAAAATAAACAAGCAACCATGGAGCAGACTTTGTAATAAGAGATTGCAGCATATGCATAAAAAAAAGTGAGAAACAACCCGTCAATATTCTTTTTTAATAAACTAACAAATCCTATTGAAAAAGGAGGGGAAAAAAGGGCAAAGCCCAAGAACACAGTAAGAATACAGGAGCTATACAACAAATTAAAACCTAAAATTAAAAAGATCTAGGAACTCGAATAAAGAACAATTAAGATCCCCAATGTTCTTTAAGGCAATCAAAAAGCAGTCTAAGAAAAAAGAAATTTAATTTAAGCAAAGGGGGATTCAAACCCTTCAGAAGACCTAAAATTATGCTCCTTCCAAATGTAACACATAAGGAAAAAATAGTGTTCCACACGCCTGTGCTTTGATGGCCCTTAAAACCACCTCTCCAACAGGTTAAGACTAAGAGGTCTTTCACCAAAAAGGGCACGACCCAAGAGATATCAAAAAACAAGAGAGTTATATACCAAAGGTCCCTTGCAAATTGCTATAGCACAATGTAGGAGAAATGGTCAAGAGTCTCCCTATCCTTTATGTACATACAACACTGATCAACAGTGACTATCTTCTTTCAAAGAGTTACCATGAGCTACTGTCCAAGCAAAGAAAGCAACATTTCTAGGGACTTTTAGTCTTCCAAATTCCTTGCCAAGGAAAATCCACCCTATATTATCCATGTAAAGCCCCATAGAAAGATTCCACACCAAATCTGTGGTGTCCTACACTATACAGTTAACATGACACTGTACCTAAGGCGGAGGACAGGCTTCTTATGGTGTAAGTAGGTTCAAACTTTGTTTGATGCATTAGTTCTTTACAAGGCTGAATCTAGGAGCCATCTAAGCTCAGAGGCTTTATCTTCCACTTTTCGGCAAGGCAAATTCTTGAGCACATTTCAGCAAGTGAATTCTTACTTTCAACTAATGATTTATCACAAACATCCAACGCAACAACTTCTTCAGCAACCAATTTTCTCATTATACATATCAAACTTTAATGATGGGTTCCATTATACAATGTGGGATGATCATTAAGACTAATCTTCATGACTACTATGCCAAAGACTGAATTCATTACATTGATGTATTAATAATCTCTGAAAGAACTTCAGAAAAATCAGGGCATTCTATAATCAGTTAAACCTGCTCTGAAAGCCTGAAAAAAACTAAGGAGTCTTTGATCTTACTAATAAGTCGAGCCCGCAGAAAAAAGGAGGATATAAATAAATAGGTCTTCTAGATGTTGCATAATGGTAAAACCAAGAGCAACCAAATATTACTAATAGAAATGAATATTCTTGTAACAAGATATGGTCCTCAAGCATGTGGAGACCCCACCTTTCTTCATCACACCTTTGGTCACTTATGAATTATGGCATTGCAGTATGCAAATATTCCTGTTCTATTTTGAGTACTATCACAAGCATTCATGAAAATCTACAACTATAGGCATTATGTGGAAATTTACAACTCAATTTTTATTCTTAGAAGTTAGAAGTCACACTATCTTAATGATTCTAAAGGAAAAGGAGATTTGATAGATAGAAGCAAAATGAGCTATACATACAAGAAAGATGGTATGATCTAAATCCCTCCCAGGAAATGTCTGGGCTACAGGAAGGGAGCTAGGATTGCATATCATCCTCAATGCTAGTAGAGTAGATAAGGAATGCAGGTACAATGGAATTGGCATTGAGTTAGATTCTCCCTACGCTTGGTACAATATTCCTCTAATATCAGTCCCAATATATTATCTCATTCAGGTTTACACTTGATAATTCTACTTTTTCTAGTAAGAAGGGTTAGTTCCACAGCAGTGGGGGAGATGAGATTACAGAGAAATCTATCTATCAACCTTAGTAAGTATGAACATGGAAGGAAGCATTTAATTAGATTACAGACAAGATTGCAAAATGAAGCAATATAAAAAAGAAGCAAGATGTTGTAGAGCAGAAAGTTAAATAAAATTAATAATAAGGAAGCAGATTTGTAGTAGTAGTTAATAATAATAACAGAACAAACATGATATGATATGATGATTAGAAAATGATGGAGGAGGAGGGTCTTTTATTTGTTTGGGTTTGGAGAGAGAGAGAGAGAAGATTAGAGGTATTCGAACTCGTCTTCCTTGAGATGAGCAAAGAACTTGACAGGGCCAGGGCCTCGGCCTTCAATATGAGTAAGAAACTCAATCTTATAAGGAAGATTGGCGGAGATTCTCTTACCTTTCCACACCCCAACGTATTGCTTCAGCACACCTTCCATACCAGTGATATCCACCTCCGCCACTCTCGGAATATGGTGTACCTTTAATGGAACCTTAACCCTAACCCTCGCTCCGATCTTCTCTGTTGCTATTGATGATGGATCGACGTCTTTGTCAGAGGATAAAGAAGAAGAAGAAGAAGAAGTGGCATCCGATTCGAGAGCGACCTCACAAGAAATCATCCTGGTGCTTCTTCTTCTTCGGACAATCCCAGTGGCAGTGGCAGTGGCAGTGGAGGTAATAAGAGGTGAAAATGAAACTGCTAAACTTGAAGAAGAAGAAGTCGTCGTCGTCATCATCATCATCGGTTTCTTCATCTTCATGGAGACATTATTATTATAATTATTATTGCAAGAGATGGGTGATGGTGCTGCTGCTGGAGCAGTTGTAATTAATGGTGATGTAGTCATTCCTATTCCTCTCTTCTTCAATGATTCTTCAGAGAATCAGAAAAGAAATGCAAATATGGATCCAAGTGAAGTGAAGTCCACTACTTTGTTTGTTTGTTTTGTGTTTTCTCTCTTTCTACCGGTACCAGATGTTAATTCTATCCCATACCCAACCCAACCCAACCCTTGGCGAGAGAGAGACCCTGACCGAGAGATTTTATTTATCTTAAAATATCTATCTTTCTATTTCGGACTGGGACGCGTGTTAATGGGATCATCACACGTTTCCTAGTTCATTCTCTCTCTCCTTCCTTCCATCCAGGATTGTGCAGAAAACCCACTGATCCGTCAAACCAGATCCGACCTGACCCAACCGATCGGATTGGATCAGTTTTTAAAGCTTGGTGGGTTGGGTTGGGTTACAAATTTTTT
Organism: Quercus lobata; assembly: GCF_001633185.2. NCBI lineage: Eukaryota > Viridiplantae > Streptophyta > Magnoliopsida > Fagales > Fagaceae > Quercus > Quercus lobata. Next base: position 103,319 of record NC_044904.1, on the reverse strand, counting down.
TTTTTTATAGTGGGTTGGGTTGGGTTTGGGTTTGGATTTGGATCATAAAATTACAAACCCGTCAAATCCGACCCGACTCACCCATATTTAATATATATTAAAATATATTATATATTTAATAATTTAAATAAAAAACCAGCTGTACAACAGCATTTCCTCGGTTTCTCCTACTAATACTAATTTAATATATATATATATATATATTATATAATTAATAAATTTTTTTAAATAACCAGTTCTTCCTATTCTATATAAAAGCTAATTAGTTCACACAAATCTTAATAAATTAATATTGTTATTTAGTCATTAGTGTTGTTTTCCTTTAAGGAGTTATATTGATAGTAATTTTTAAATTTTTTTAATATATTAATATTTATATTTTTTTCTACTCAATTTAATAATAATAATAATAATAAAATTTGTCAAACCCATGAGTTCAACCTGACCCATGTGGGTTGGGTTGAGTTGAATTTTTTTTGACCTACCATGGTGGGTGGGGTCAAAAAATCTTCTCAACCCGACCCATGCACACCCCTACTTCCATCTTCTTGAATATTTCCTTCTTCTCATTTCTCTTTTATTAATCATGATTGTAGGGGCACAATTTAGTAACCAAATCCTTACTGTTACAAGCCTTGGTCCAAAAGGCCCAACACAATGAATTCTTGTAGAGTATGGATTAAAGAACTCGGTTTAAGCAAGTTAAATGGAATATTGCATGGGGTAAGGGAACACACGAATAAGAACAGATGCCATTGTATCGAAAGATCACCCGGAATGATAGGGCTTAAACTTGATTTATGGATACAGATTAGTGCAGTAGGATTCCTTTGCATGCTACAATACCTCACTCCCCCATTCTCTTTTTTTCTTAAGGGGACTTCTACACATTATATAGGCCTTTTCCTGTCATCTGAGCTTTACACTTGTCGATCATCTAAACCCCCACTTGAGCACACGTCCCATCAGACACCTCTCTCAGTTCTTTGTGAGTTGCGGTAGCCAAGGTAGCACTGTTCAGGAGTCTTCTCCACATTAATGCAGTCAGGAGAGTAGCTGTAATGCATTTAATGTAGTGGTGACAGCCTTTGTTTAGATATTTCGAGTTTCCTTCCTTTTCACGTATTTAGGAGAGGGGCTTCAGTGGCTGGGATGTACTTTTGCTCCGAATTTTCAGTGTCCGAGGAGAAATTCCTCCTCGAACATGTTTTCTTTGTCCTAGTGGTGTTTGAATATGGATTGCTTGAGTCACGTTGACTCCTCGGATGGGCTGGTGTCTTCGGACGGATTTAAGGCCCAACCTGTTATTTTGGGCCATAGTCCCCACAATTATAATAACTAGTTTCGTCATGCGCTCACGTGGAATGAGACTTTTTTTTTTTTTTTGGAGTTTAATATGATTTTTTTAATTTGAATTTTTTTACTGTTATTGAGGTTACACGAGAAGAGATTTTTAAGAAACTAAAATTTAGGATTTGAAATTTTTTGATTTTTAAGAAACTAAAATTTATGATTTGAAATGGAGTAAATTGTTGAATTTAGTATGTGCTAGTTTTTTGGGAAAAAAATGTATTAAATAGGGGAATTTGAGAGTATTTTGGGTATCTAAATTGAGAATCCCAAATAGAGAAAGCTCCTTAAATAGTAGTAAGTCCCTTAAATAGTAGTATAGATACTGCTATTAAGGGACTTCTCCTGTTTGAGATTCTCAATTTAGATGGCCAAAATACCCTTAAATTCATCTGTTTCTAAGGCTTAAATCATAGGATTAGACATATAAAATTAATAATTTAAAAAATCCTAATTTTTAGCTAAATTTATATATATATATATATATATAAAGTTCTTTCTCCTACCTCCACATTTCTCTCTCATGTTAGTTGTCAAGTACTAATACAACTTCTTTTTGAAAAAAAAAAAATATATATATATATATATATATATATATATAAATAGTAAAACTTTTTTTTTCACAAATGTACAATTTGTTTAATCACTAAACTATTTTTTTTCTCACCTCCACGTTTTTCTCTCGCATTAGTAATAAGTACTAATACAACTTTTTTAAATAAAAAATAAAATAAAACTGGCATGAGTAAAACACGTAAACCCAAAAAATAAAAAAATAAAAACACGGTTAATACCATATGTGGGGCCCAATAGTTTATGGGCCAGGCCCATTTACTCGTGAGGAGTCCAAAAGCCCAAGTCGAGGAGGGCTATGGCCCAAGCTTAATAATATAAAGCATAAGATAGCCTTGGGATACAGCCGAGGACGGTTCAGTCCTCGGCAGACCCAAAGTCCCACCGGAAAGAGGGGCAAAAACGGTATAGGATTAAGCTTGAAAGAAAATCTAAAATATTCAGGAAAAGCTGCCCTTACTGCCATTCAATACTCTGCACCTGACAGAGCCGTATTTTTCGGCTTTTACAACTACCCCCAACGACTTTGGGTATGGGCTGATGGGACAAGTATCAGCCTTGGAAAGTTTGACCCTACACGTGGACGAAGGACAGTGAACGCAGGCTAGTATAAAAGGAAAAGTAAGTAATCTAGAGAGGGGGCTGGGAAAAATGGCCAAAAACCAGAGCCTCCCAGCCGGCCTCCAGGAAAAAGACTCCTAAAGCGAAGACGACTTAACCATGTATGTATATCATGTGCACCCACCGTTTTGCGACGAAGGCCTAGCCTTTCAAATCCACGCTCTACAAATGATGTTGTTTGGGCCTTTTTACGTGCGAATCCAACACCGTTACGGTCCGCCACTAATCGTGTTCTTACAATTGGCGCCGTCTGTAGGGAAGGCTTGTGTCTTGGCACTGGTGGTGGGTTGATATCATCCTTCACATCATTTTTAGTAGTTGGATCTAGTGTTTTAGAGTAAAGTCACACTAGGGGCTACGTTTCTTCACTAGGGGCTGCGCTTTGTAGCGTCAATAGCACGGATGGTTCCAGGGGCTTGGCCGAGTGGCTGGTCCCTTTAAACCAAGATCCTACGCCATAGCCGAGGGGATAATTCCCCCAACTACTTATCAAAACTGAGTTTTGGACAGAACCAAGGCATTGTATGGTCCTCGGACTCAAGCCTATGGGGAAACCAACTACTTGGATGAGAAAACTGAGTTTTGGACAGAACCAAGGCATTGAATGGTCCTCGGACTCAAGCCTATGGGGAAACCAACTACTTAGATGAGAAAACTGAGTTTTGGACAGAACCAAGGCATTGCATGGTCCTCGGACTCAAGCCTATGGGGAAACCAACTACTTGGATGAGAAAACTGAGTTTTTGACAGAACCAAGGCATTGCATGGTCCTCGGACTCAAGCCTATGGGGAAACCAACTACTTGGATGAGAAAACTGAGTTTTGGACAGAACCAAGGCATTGCATGGTCCTCGGACAGAACCAAGCCTGTGGGGAAACCAACTACTTGGATGAGAAAAAGATTGAGTTTCGTAAGGTTGGCTACTTAATAAAAATTCTAAGTTACTCGATCCTCGGCTCAAATACTGTAAAAGGTTAATGCTAATAGGAGTGTTAAGAAGATGGTGAAACGCCCCACTATTCAGTAGCCTAGGGGGGCTGTTCACTTTGCGGGTGATATGTCCTCGGATGGTTACTTCCTACACCGCATCAAGTATTCAGCTATCATCTCGGCTAGTTTTGGGGTAAGTATCATTTTTCACAGGTCGGCATTGTTGTGCCAAACAACTCTATTAAAGTTCTGGTGATATCTTTTTCTTAGCAAGCATTTTGGCCCTAGGTGTCATTGATTCAAATGCTATATTATTGTGCCGAACAGCACTTGCAAATTCATAATAGCGCCCTTCTCTTTTATAAAGGATTAGGGCCCCAAGTACTGTACTCTAAGGTCGGCGGTATTGTGCCAGGCCAACTTAGTAAGCTCATCATAATGTCCTTTCTTTGCCTGCCTAATGGGAGCTTCAGCCCTAAGTATCATTTGTTTGATTCAGTATTATTAAGCCGAATTGTTTCTATAAACACAGAGCAAGATCTTTTTATTAACTGGGACTTTGGTCTTAGACGTCGGTCACGGTTTAAAAATAAAAATAATTCACAAGATTGTATGTCTGTGCATTGCGTTATCATTTCGAAAATATAGAGAGAGAACATGTGAAATAAAGTGATAACAATTTTTATTAATATAAAGATGTATTACAACGTACAAAGAGGAGCTTAAACAAGCCTATACAAAAGGTAGATTGCCAAAACAATAAAAAAAGCAATACATTAAGTAAACAGTCAGATCTCTTTTTAAACTCGTCTCCGAAGTCCTTCAAAACTCTGCCTCAGTAGCGCCCATATCGAGAGAAGGACCTTCTTCAGAAGAAGATGGAGGAGATGAATGAAGAAGATGGAGGAGATGAATGAAAAGAAGGAGGAGAAGAAGAGGGAAGAGATGAAAATAAAGAAAAATGAGCAAAAGAGGGAGAAGAAAAAGTACCAGGATGGATCTGGTGGTGGAAAGAAGAAGAAAGAGAGGCAAAAAGAGGCACCAGTGAACGAAGAGAGGAAGAAGTAGGGGCACTTAGTCCCTGCCTCAGTCCTGACTCCTAACACACTGGTGCCGTGTTAGGTATGCTCATGAGAGAGCGGTTGGTACTGATAATGGGTGTCCTCGACTCAGTCACGCCGAAAGTTTGACGTGACGAGTCCTTGTTTCGGATTTTGGCTGAAAGGAAGGTGAGACAAATCTTGAGTCTCCGCCATCCTTGCCCTGACCGAGCCATTTCGAACTTTATTAGAACATGGTGCTTGTGGGAGGGGTATGGTTCCTTCATTGCTTATTACTATGGTGAACGTATCACAATTTAAGGTATAACCAGAGGGTAAAAGGAAACTCTGGGAGGAGTCTAAGGGTTTCAGATTTTCGAGGGATTAAAGGGGTTCATGTATGGGAGAAACAACTCTCGCCTTTTCTTTTTATATGAGGGGCGAAGCGGAAGGAACTTAATATGTTCAGATCTCCAAGGAAATCTGCAAACAAGAATATGCCCGTTCCACTTCCCCACATCATCAATAACCAATAGATCTGAAAGGTCTCGTAAAAGGAAATATTAAAAACACACTTTGGATAGCCAAACGGCATGAGCGCGTCGTGAATAAATTAAGAGGAACATCTCGAAGACCGGTACATTCCCTGGGCAGGTGGAGAACCGCCAACATCAATGAAAGACTGAATTAAATGAGCCATAATAAAGGCTCGGTATTACCAAAACCCCCCTTTCCAACCAAGAGGTCGGACAGCAGGGTTTTAAGGGACTATTGTGGGGCCCAATAGTTTATGGGTCATGCCCATTTACTCGTGGGGAGTCCAAAAGCCCAAGCCGAGGAGGGCTATGGCCCAAGCTTAATAATATAAAGCATAAGATAGCCTTGGGATACAGCCGAGGACGGTTCAGTCCTCGGCAGACCCAAAGTCCCACCGGAAAGAGGGGCAAAAACGGTATAGGACTAAACTTGAAAGAAAATCTAAAATATCCAGGGAAAACTGCCCTTACTGCCATTCAATACTCTACACCTGACAGAGCCATATTCTTCGGCTTTTACAACCACCCCCAACGACTTTGGGTATGGGCTGATGGAACAAGTATTAGCCTTGGAAAGTTTGACCCTACACGTGGACGAAGGACAGTGAACGCAGGCTAGTATAAAAGGAAAAGTAAGTAATCTAGAGAGGGGGCTGGGAAAAATGGCCAAAAACCAGAGCCTCCCAGTCGGCCTCCAGGAAAAAGACTCCTAAGGCGAGGACGACTTAACCATGTATGTATATCACGTGAACCCACCGTTTTGCGAGAAAGCCTAGCCTTTCAAACCCACGCTCTACAAATGATGTTGTTTGGGCCTTTTTACGTGCGAACCCAACACCGTTACGGTCTGCCACGAATCGTGTCCTTACACCATATATTCATGACATTGACAACAAAATATGGTTAATACCATACACTTTTTCTCAGGAAATTATTGTGTACTTCCAGAGTACTATAAATGCGTATTCCCTCATTTCACATGAATGGTGGATCTCACTATGAATTTAATTAATGAGACCCACCATTCATGTGAGAGGGAGAGTACATATTTATGGTACTCCAGAAATACCTAATAATTTTCCCTTTATCTCACCGCTTTTATTTAAATAAATATATATATCTCTCTCCATTTACTCCAAATAAATAAATATCCTATCCCTTTTTTTTTTTTTTAATCAAAGGCATTTGTATGGTAGAAATACTCACTCATCACTCAAATACCATTACTCATTACTCAATAACTAATCACTTGTCACTTAAAAATCCCACCCTGGCATGTTTGGCAGTACAACCTGGCTAGAGTTTTCATTCTCAAACTCAAAATACTCACCTTTATGTGGGACCCATTGACTGAGCATTGTGTCTGCTCACAATTAGGCTACCCTCGTGATGGAAAAACCCCAGACCCATTTCACCTTTTTTATTCCCTACGTCCATCTAATTTTTTTCAACCCATTTTTTTGGTGTACCATGGATGTTCCAAATATAAATGGCATTAAACACTCATATGTTCACCTTTTTTTTAAATCTATTTGTCAATTTGTAAAACATTTTCCCAAATTGCTATGTATTTTATACAGTTCAAACCAATCAATTCCCACCCTTCTTGTGCAAAAAATTGACAAACAATGGTTCGAGTTTGACATACCAAACATATCTACACTTCTAGATTTTGGGAATAAAGCTACCCGACCAAACATCCACATAAGAAATTCAGAAAACAGAAGAAAAAAATGGAAACCCAGCACCTAAACCGACACATCAAGGAAGAGAATATCCACATAAGAAATTGAGAATAACATAACAAAAAAAAAAAAGGAACCCAACACCCAAACCGACAGATCAAGGAAGAGAGGCTGTGGGTCTACTTTGTGGAGAACGCCGTTTGCGCTTGACCCTTACTCCTGCTTGACCACCATTCAGCTGGCCCACTGTCCGATGAAGGAGATCGACAGTGATGAGGAAGCGACGCTGGAGTGCTTAAGCTGTGGATCAACTAGCTATCCTTTCCTTCTCGAGCCGCTGGAGTGCTAGATTGAAGTGGGAGTGAGCGGTGGGGATGGAGTGACTTCGTGGAGCTTAAGAGATGAAACAATTGATGGGTAAAGCAATGAGAATGAAATGATAAAATGTGAAGTGTAACGGTCTGAGAGAGTGTGAATAAAGCCGTTGGTGATGCAATTCGGTGATGGGACAACACACTGATTGTGCTGTCCAGAGTGTGACAAAATTTACCATCATGCCATTGTAACTCAGTTTTTATAACTTAAATACAACAAATTTTTCTAAAAAAAGTGAGATATGAGTGATGGAAACCAAAAATGAAAACAGAGCCAAACAACCATTGTATGCATTAGACCCACATATTTTGAGTTATAAATGAAAAAAACAGAGTGATGAATTATAAAAAGCTCTAAATCCAAACAACCCCTCAACATCCCGGTATTAATATTTTTAGTATATTACTCCATCTAACGGGGAAGAAGGCCCACCTCAATTTGGGCCAAAACGTATCCTTTTTTTTTTTTAAAGCCCCAACAAGCTAAAGTCTTAGCAGCAAAATCAGCTTCTATTCTTTGGCACCAATTCTTGCAGGATTAAATTACAACTAGTATCAATTCGTGGAGTGCTAAACTGCCCTCCAGTTGTTAATATATGGATTGTAGGAGCTATTGTGTCTTAAATATATATACCCATGTTTGGAACAGAGTTAAAGACATCAAAAGGAGAAAGATTTAAAGAAATGGCTAATCAATAACCAAATGCTTTACAAAACAAGTATCTCTGGAGCAATCTCAAGACGATCACAAGGGAGGGGGCAGGGGAAGAATTACAAGAATTGGCAACACGTTGAGCTACTCCCACATGGCAGCAGAGCAAAGATACATTATAGGAGAAAGAAGGAAAGAAACAAATGGGCGAAAAAATTTACATGGACCTCAGCTGTTCAATGGTGCAATGGTGAGGGCTGAAAAAGAAATTACAGCACAAGGTATTCTAGTTTTGCTATAAGGGTGTTCTCTATACTCCACAACCACAATTAACAAAGCAATAATGTCCCTAGAGCCATCAAAGAATACAAAAAAGGAAACAAGATTATTATACATGACTAGCAGAGCGACCAATAAGTCTGCACTGTTCTGGAAGCAAAGAAGAAATTACTTGCCCATTGCGTCGAAAGAGCTCACCATCAATGCCACACCCATTGTGTGTGTGCTTTCCAGGCTTAATCTTCACTGACTTTACCTGCATCCGAATGGAAACTTTAGTTACATGGCGCTAGTCCAAATTGATCTACTTATGAAGATCAAACTCCCCACAAAAGGAATAGTACAAAATCCCAGGCTCCCCCCAACCCCCCCCCCCACCCCCACAAAAAAAAAAAAAAAAAAAAAAGGAAAAAAAGGGGGAAAAATGGTCCTCAATGCAAAGTATAGGTAGAGCAATGCCCCGTACCTTTACATATTCAACATACGGCAGTGAAAGGTGTCGACCCATCTGCAACAGTACGAAAAATCTCAACAGCCTCAGCCGGCCACTTCCATGAACCAAGAGCATATCCATGGTGTTGTCATCATGCTCAGATTTTGGTGCCACCACCTGAGAATTCTGAACAGTTCTGCAAGCATGGTTGCAAACCAGAATGCCAAGAAATTGTCCTTTCATAACAACCCAATTCTCTTCAAAATGAGGGGTGACTTCCCTTTTCATTCCTGTTTCCACATCATCCGATGGCCCAGGCAATTGAATTGGATTCTCTACATCCCAATTAGGTTCACTATCCCACTTTGGTTCAGTGTCCCATATTGGACCTGGATCAGACAGCGTTGATGAAATATCCTCCTTATCATTTGTTGTGGCATTAGCCCAAGAGCATCTAGAGGCATCATTTGTGCCGGTCCATCCTTTATCAGTCCTTGACTTTGACCTGGTCCTTGGCCAGTTTGGAGTTGTTGACAGAGGTGGCTGAGGATGAATAACCTCTGGCTCTGCTGTTACATTGCCCCTTCCAGATGATAGGCGTTTCGCTTTTGGATCTAGGCCACGCACATAGTCAGATGGTTCAGTGCTAGCATGGGTACTACTACAGGTTGTATCCAAATCTCCTCCAGACATTCGACTAGGGGTCATTATTGAGTCAATACTAGATAGACTAGAGGCTCTAGGAATGCTGTCTTTGCTTGATCTCCTCATAATGTCTGTGTAAAGTTCTGACATGTCAACTACCCCCCGATCAGCTGCAAACTTTCCCTCTTGATCCTCTTTTGATGCTGGAAGATATTCCACTTCATAGTTGTACTTTGGCAAGCATAAGAACTTGAGAAATCCAGCAACAAGATAACGCAGAGGACCAAAGCGCTTCTGATATTTCTCAGAAAGTTCCAACACTGCAACAGAGTGGAAATACAGACACATGAGCAACAAATACTAAAAAACTAATCAGACATTACTGTACCATGCTTTTTTTGTAGATAATTACTACTGTAACAGGCACGTGATACATAACCATTGACAGTAAGTAACTCATTCCATTTAATATTTAGCTGGTAATTTTATTCCTGTTTCACTACTCAATCTATCATTAAAAACTAAAATAATGGATCAAAGTGCAATCAATATAATTCAATGATATCAAAGGACTGCTAATCAGACATAACATTAGCTAATTTAAAGGCACTCTAAATGACAAAAATATCCTGTATACAAGAGATTCAAAATCAGTATCTTTTTGACAACAAATCATTGCTTTAAATTCAAACACTGCAGAACGAACAATGATTACAGAATAAGAATCAGTCTCACTTCTTGGAGACACCAATTAAAATGGATTAGTGCAACAAGGGAGTATATATGTGCATTAACAGGCTAACAAGCAATGGCAGGTCTGGAACTGTGCTAAAAGATCATTTCAATCATGTTCACATGTTTAATAAAAATAGAAAATAATTTGGAAGCAGCATGACCATGCTAATAGAAGAAGAAGAAACATGTCATTTCATGAAAAGCTCGCATACATTAACTACCATATGATATAGTGGACTACATACATGGATTAATGTTGCACTCATTTACCAAAAGAGTCATAGTCACCATAATTAGCTCAAATACAACCATATAGATAATTCTAAAGACTGCAAATAAACTTAGATTCGTAGTTTTGATAGTACAAACACATGTACTTATATGTCACATTACCAAAACAAAATAAGCTTAGGCATTGTTTTGCACCATTGATTGAATTCGAATGAAAAATATAAATATCTCCAGTTCCCAAATGGAAAAATATGTGAAATTATTCTTCAACTACGTTAGGATAATTTAGTATGCATTGTTGAGGACGTTATTGTCTAGAATTATAAAACAATAATTTATTCCTTTTCCTACTTTAGTACCCAATTAAGCATAGTGTGAAATTAACCACAAAATGTATTCACCAATTCTTTTTTTAACAAAATAAGTAAGCTTATGAATCACTTGTAGGGTAAATGCCTGACAATGATGTAAGGCAAGCATCAAGTGTTAGACACGCTTACAAGTCTGAAACTTCAAAAGCATGGCGACAAAGCATTTCTTCTTCAAACTTCACCAGAAAGCAAACATCAAGGAACAAGAAAATTCAAATACAGGTGATCCAGAAACACGAAAAAAAACAAAACGCAGGTACTTGTAGCACCAAATTGTGAATGTGCTCTATTTCACTGTGTTTGCTACTTGTAAGTTGTAATGTAGGCCTGATGTGAAATTAATTGACCACAATACAAGTCAAGATTTAAAAAAAAAAAGGCAATTCCAAGGATCATGATTTACCATCACTAACAAAACCAAAATATGAGACTGTCATCCCAAAGTGAATAACACCAGTCTGAATCCACTCAACCGCAAAAACGTCTGTAGCAGTAAGGCCTCCCTGAAACCAACAAAGACTTTCACTAAGTAGGTAAATACATTTTACTAAAAGCCCATAAAAATTATGGAGAAGAAGGTAGTTTAAAATATTAATCTGAAACTTAAATTTTGCAACCAAAAAAACAAAACAGTTCCTTTAATTGTTAAGTAACGACATGAAAGGAGAAATCGATGCAAATAAAATTACAACTTGTTAGTTAACCTACCCATAATAACATATCAAAGTAAAGGGAAACAAAAAACAATAAAAGAGGTAGAAAAAATCATTTTGAAACTGATCTTTTGAGTCATTCAGTGGCAAGGATATCTGGCCCTTCGTGTTTGCATCATTTGGAGACTCTTGGTTATGCCAAAGATGGTGTCCTGGAATGCTTTCTTGTTGGAAAGAAAATTTCCATAGTCAGTAGTGGTGGCAAAATATGGAAGGCAGTCCCATAATGTTATATGTGGACAATGTGGCGTTAGTGTAATAGTAGGACTTTTGATGGGGTTGAACATCCTATTCATGTTGTCAAAAAGTCTATGCTGAGATGTTCTTATGAATGGAAGAGGAAGTATGCTATTGTCAACATTCATTCCTGTCATTTTTTTTAATAGATTTCATTGACTCCCTAAATATGAGTTTGTAATCCTTTAGGTGTAGTCTGGTACAGTGTATACTGATTACCATCTTTCTTTTTATTGAAATTAATATTTATAATAATAGAGCAATTAAATTTTTATGTTAGCTTTTATTGAAATTATTATTACTTACAGAAAAAGAATCAAATCGAAACTGGAAAGAACTCACTCAATCTAATAAGAAACAGTATATTAAGCCAATTATGCTAATGATCCAACATAAACTCTAAATGTTTATGTGTATTCCCAGAAGCCAATCATTCCTATAAACTCCAATTCTTTCTGCAAGAACATGATCAATCACAAGTCATACACCCTCCATCTGTATAAAACACATGTACATATTCTTGCAAGTTATGCTATGCCCTCCACAAGTACTTTGTAGTTTTTGGCTGGTAATCTCCATTGCAAGCCATATCACTTACCCCTAGACATCTTTGATTCTATAACTAGGAGCAATAATGACAATGGTAGCCATCTGCAAATTTTGACAATTTCATTTAATTACATCATTAATAAATCCAACATAATGATGCTGAATAGCATGGCTGCTTCATGGTGAAACTATCAGACAACTGCACTACTGGCTGCTGCCATCATTCTTGCCTTCGATGCCCCATTGGAGGAGATCATGGTCAATAATGAGTTTTATAAAGTGGTTTATGGTGGTTGTTACTACATTATTGGTGTCAACTCTCCAGGTTGGCTGATTAATAAGCATTTTTAGAATTCAATAAGAATGAGCTACACTTTCTTTTTATCTTCAAATTTTATTTTCAACATATATCAGCAAGGGTGTTGTTAGGAGTTCATTAAAGGGATTTTCATCAAAAGATGTTTCTGCAATTAATCTGGCTATAATAAAAGACAATAAATCAATCATCTAGAAGGTCAGCCAGTTAAATGTTGGATGATGATAGCAAAGTTGAAACAGTACCATTGAGCTGTAGTCACTAGCTCAATTGGCAACTCCTCCCCTGGTAGAAAAAGGTGAAAGTGGGTTCAAGACCAACCAGGTGTACGTGACTTACCAATTTAAAAAAGAAAAAAAAAAGAGAGAGTCAAAACAATGAAATTACAGTCATTGTAATGGCTATATAGGCATTGTTTGACAACTAGAAGGGGAATAAATTTGCTCATAAAGTAATCAAAGAGTGTTGAAGTATAGTGAATGCAAGGTTGTCATCAAAGACCATTCATATTAAGTCTGTTACAAGACCAATGAGTTCTAGCTCAAATGGCAGGTCCTCCTCCTTGTAAGGGCAAGGTGGAGGGTAAGGTCAAGGGTTCAAGACCCATTGGGTGTGTGTGTAATTAATTACGAATAAAAAAAATCTGCTGTTAAAAACTTAAAAAGAGAAGCTATGGACATCTTAATAAAAAGCGTTACCTTCACTATAGCCATTGCAGCAGAAACAGGATCTCTGACTCCAAGAACAGTCCAAACTAATGAATTATCGGAACCAGCAGGTATAATTCCAATTGGTATAGAAATTCCCTCTTTCTGGTTGTCCCGAGTAAGTAGACCATTTAGAACCTGCATAATAAACATAAATTTATAAATAAAGTAGAAGACTAAAAAGTAAGACTACATGCTTTTGCATGTGTATAATACAGTTGCAGAATAAAACCACCGCTACATTGTAGAGAGAATGGATAAAACTATGCTGCTGTTAAGCATTAGTAGGAATGAAAAGTCTGTTATATTATTCCTGTAGAAATTCTATTCCAATGCTTCCATCAGACCCACCCAGAAGAGTAAGATCCTAAAACTAGCCACTAATAATTCTGCTACAAGGGTGCAACTCAATTTGGTCAGCCTAAAGCTGAACAAAACTAACCTGAAAGTTGACAATCTATATGCGCTACAAATTGGTAATGTTATTCCCACATCAGTTTTGTCAAAATCCTCCTCTCTCTCTCTCTCTCTCCCAAAAAAAAAAAAAAAAAAAAAAAAACTCAGCCAATTCCGACAAACAGAAGGTTTCTTGCATGGTCTCACTTATCCCATTCCCATAAACAAGACCAACCATCAATGTTGTATCTGTAGCTAGAACTAAACCTGAAATTTCAATACGTAAGTTTGAGAAGTCATCAGACACAGATGATATGAATATCTATTCTCCTTTAGCCAAAGACCAGGAAACTTGGTGCAAGATTGTTGATACAAACTAACAGGAATAGCAAAAGGAGCCCTGCAAATGCCTTCAATGCAACTGATGTTGGATCCGTCCACTCTGTAGTATGGTTATTAAGGTTTGAAAGGTTGGTTACAGCTTACATGAATAGTGATTTGGAAAATGGAGTTAAGGTTTTTATATGTGTAGTTCAACAATTTCATGTCTGGTTTGCTTCAGGCAACAATCACATCAGTTTCAAAATTAATTAAGGGGAAAGATATCTACAAGGCAATCACAACCTGTAAACAGAACTTAAAAGCTGCCTATCAGCATTAAAATGTTCTGTCAGCATGAATGACCATTTACACTGCATATAGTGATGTAAGAGAATATAAGCCCAAGGGAAAAGGCTCACTCACTATATTATTGTGACTACTGTCTTTTATTTATCCATGTTATGTTATGTTTATTATTGTTATTGTTGTCTTTATTATGTTAAAAGGTCATGTAACTAGCATGTGACTTTTGATGAAATTAAATGGATGGATTTAATTACTATATGTAAGATGAAGGGCTCAGATTCTAGGGTCACTTAAAGCTGTTATAGCTGAATATTTATTGAGCTCTTTGAGCTTAGAAATTGATATTCTATTGTTCCGACTTCAATCCTATTATTTTCTCTTTGCTATGATCTTGTTTTATCTATTTATTTATTCATTCATTCATTCATTAATTAATTAAAGCCCATATAAATATTTGTGGGAGGAAGGAACCTGAGAAGCAAAGGCACGTGGCATTAGAACATCCCGAGGAGGCAATTGGGCTTCACTCTTCATCAGATTGGGTTCAGCCCAGACAAGACAACCAAATACCAAAAACAGAGGGGAGTGTTCAGTCCAAGGAGGGAAGCTCAGAGTAAGCTTCCCTTGGGGGACCGGGGTCCCAGCCCAGAAATAAAAGGATGGAGAGGCGAGGAAGAAAGTAAAGACGTGCAGGTAGGGGAAGGAGGAAGCTTTCTGATAAAACACCTATCGCCTCCGCATTAAATGCACTTTACCAACTCAGCCTACCGCATTTAATGGTAGAATGACCCCTAAACAGTGTCTTTACAGTTTGCAACCTACTCTACCACCACCAACAAGACACTGATGGGACAAGTATCCAAGTGAGGATCCATAGCAGTCCAAGTGGAAGGCTAGGATGCAACCCCAGCTACTATAAAAAGGAAGCTCCACTAAGAGAGGGGATCAGGAAAAAAGAGGAAAACAAGGAAAGTAGAGAGAAGAACTAAGAGCTGTACTACCGAGAAGTGTGTAACCCAAAGAATCATCTCTCCTTGGCTAAACCGAGGAAGATCTTGAATAAGAATCCCTGCCTTTCACTTTGTTATTTTCTTTTTAAACTATTGTATGGGATGTTTTTCCTTTCTTTAGCATCACTAAGTTATGCTATTAAGATTTAAAAGGATTGTCCCTGATAACCCATCTCTATAAATTAATTGCACTGGGCTTGCTTGTCAACCCATTCTTGTTTAGATTGGGCCTGATTCTTGTTTTGCCCCCTACAATATTAATGTCTTAATATGCTAACTTTTAACAAACATATCAGCCTAATAGAATTGGTGTACCTAGATAATGATAATAATGATAATAAAATAATAACATAAACCTCTTTTCTTTTTTGAGTCTTTGATAAATGGCAGTGTGCAGTGTGGCACACAAAAATTTCATTCGTTTGAATTTTGAAGTTCACAAGAAGGGTTAGGGACTCATGGCACACAAAGCAAAATGAAAAAAGAACCAAGAAGAAAAGGATGAACAAAACTGAAAGAAGAAGGACCAGGGGCTAACAAAGGAGAGGGGATTGGCAATATGAGGCTGACGACCAGAAATGTGGCGACATGTCTCTGTATCTGCTTCTGCAGTTTTGCTGCTTTCTTTCTTTTATTATTATTTTTTCTTTACCAGCCAAAACACCCAATATCAGCTCATATGTCGGGAATTAACCAGTATTTTGAACAATACAATTCAAGAGGATTTCAGTACTGGTTTATCAACCAGTACGACAAATACCACCCAATATGATATTGTATTGACCAATTTGCTAAGAACTTCTAAATTAGAAGCTAAATCATTTTCAGAAAGTTCACTAGCAAAGTGGTATTGAATTACTGAAGCATAAAGACCAATAACATTACACCCAAAATAAAACCTATAAACCACAAGAAGAACCCATATCCAAAATTCTACATATTAGTATATTACACTTATGTTTGACTATTAGGATTTTTTTTTTATTAGTGTGTTTGACTATTAGGACTTACCAAACAAAAACTAATACTTCTATAAATTCTATGAGTTTCCAATATTATCAAGAACTTAGAATTTTGTTGCCTTGTCCTCCTTTTTAGTTAACTCCCCTCTTTTTCTTCAAATCATACATCTTTGGGTATATCACGAAAGTAGACTAGCAAAAGCCTTGAATTATCAAATTTCTATTATGCTGATTAAAGTATTGTTGCAATAAATAGAATCTGGAGAAGATTCAAATCTTTTTCATGGGAAATATGTGGATTGGATTTTCTTTATTTTAACCACCAAAGGATTCTGTTCTTAATATTTATCATTTGTTATGTACTCATTGGCTTCAGAATAATATTCTTGTCATTTGATGTAAATTTAAATACAGCAAGCCTCACACTCTTTCATTTTTCTGAGATTGATGTCAATATACCTTCCCATATCTTTGACAGCGATACAAATAGTAATACACGCAAAAGAAAAATTGTAGATTTGTAGAATACTTGTCAAAAATAAACAAGAATGACCAACGCAAATGACTTACCTCATTAATAATTCCATCACCTCCAACACATATGATTCCTGAAAAAAGTACAATTTGTACAAACTGATTAAACCATAAAGATGTTGAACACAATCAAAAAGCAAAACAAAAGCAAACAAAAGGGATGCCATGATATGATTAGTCAAGGGATAGTACCATCAGGACAAGTGCTGATGTCAACACTGGATGCAAGTTTTCTAGCATGACCAGCAGATGTTGTGTTTACGACCTCCAATTTAAAGCCTGCAAGCTGTCACAGTTGCAACTCCACATGAATATGAAAATGGACGAAAAATGTTCAAGGAACTACTTCCTACCTTAGTAGGATTAAAGCAACCATTAAGTTCAAGATCTATAATTCATTTAAAAAATAAAATAGAAGCAGAAATGACATAGGACAAAACCAAACCAAAAGTCTAACGATTGACAATTTAAGAAAAAAAAGTTATGTATTATGGATTGGTGTTATATGTGCAAGTGTAATGGTGAATCTGTTGACCATCTCTTCCTTCATTGTCCAGTTGCTACGGATTTGTGGGCTATGGTTTTGGGTTTATTTGGAGTAAATTGGGTTATGCCAAAGTTTGTTGTTGAGCTTCTTGCTTGCTGACAAGGTCAGTTTGGTCGCCATTGTAATGGACATATATGGATCGTTGTTCCACACTATTTGATGTGTGTAAATAGCATGTGCTTTGAAGATAATGAGGGCTCTCTGTCTAATCTCAAGTTATTCTTTTTTAGAACCGTATTGGACTGGTTGTCAGTGTGGAGAAACCAATTCTTATCTTCAATTCCTGATTTACTTGATTTATGTAATTTCTGTATTTGATTTGTATACCCCTTGGGTGTTTCTTTTTTTTTTCTTTTTTCTTTTTTTTTTTTTTTTTTATATATATCAATAAATCTTTATTACTAATCCGAAAAAAAAAAAAGAAAAAAAAAGAAAAAAACAATACCACATGAATATTTAAGAACAAGAAAAATAAAGATAAAGAACCTAAGAGTTAGCACCTAGGCTTACTTGGAGTCATCGCCAAGTATAAGAGAACCTATAAGAGTCAACATTAGACCATTACGACATTTTCAAGAGAAATTTTATTCATCATCAAAATAGTCCACCTCCGTAAACCCTAATTCTATCTGACATAGAAAATCCAAATTCTAATTGACTTAGGAAATTCTAGTTATTGAATTACAAAAATACCATTGACTCTAGGAAAATGAAATAAAATACTAATAAGCCTAATAAATTACTAAAACCTAAAATAAAATATAATTGACCAATAAAAATACAATTGACTCTAAAATCAAATAAGACTAGATTAAAATAAATCTTTCCTTACACTTCCTACATCAAGAATTAATGGAATGTTTAAAATATCCCCCTTGCCGATAAAAGTATCTTAACCATAGGAGAATAAAGAATATAGAGATTGCAATGGATTGCAATGATGAATCTTTGATTGGTAGATGATTTTTGTCATGATCTTGCACTTTTAGTGATTACTAGCATGACAAATCTTAAGCCATGACCTCCATCCTTTTTTTTTTTTAAAGGTAATAAATGATTTTTTATTAAGAACAATACAGCCAGTACATCAATTCTTGAGATTAGTGAGTTTAATGGGTGTATACCCACCAAAACACCAAAGAACTATAATGAGTCAATAAAATCTACTACAGGAATCAACTGAAAGCCAAGGAAACAATGAGCTAAGTGTTAAATTACCAATTGTCCCAAAAGCTTAAGCTATCAAGGAATGGTAAATTTAATCACTTAAACATAATTCTAACACTCTTCCTCACTTGTGGCCCTAAACTTCCCCTTAATAAGTGGGGGCCCAACAAGTGAGAATTTAACATCTTAAATGGGAGGTAGAGCAAAGACAAGGATTGAACTCAGGATCTCCTACTTTAATATCATGTTAAATTACTGATTGTCCCAAAAGTTTAAGCTATTGGGATATGGTATATTTAATCATTTAACCACATATTTTTAACACTAAGAAGCATCAAATTTATCTTCACCATGGACAGCTCCCACCCATTCAATAATCTTTGATTCCTCTCCCTCCACAAAGTCCAAAACAAACACGATGAAGCTAAATTCCAAGCTCTGTGTTTGAAGGTACTTGGTTTCCTCCTCCAACCTTGAAGTATCATGTGCACAGATTTAGGCATTCCACAAAACTCCAAACAAATTAAACACAACCTCCAATAACTCCCTCGCATAAAAAACATTGGTGTAGCAGGTGATCTAGATCCTCACTATGCCTCCTGCACATGCTACACTGGTTGCCCATGAACATCCCTCATTTCATAAGATTATCAATGGTAAGTGTCTTTCCCAACATTGTCGTCCACACAAAAACAACTACTTGCATGAATTGACCCTCAATATGGCCTTCCAAGGAGAACTTGGCATGAACGGATTGGGGAAAAAAAAATCGTCCCTGTTGAGTTTCCAACGCAATTTATCATCCATCCCAAGTTGGAACCATTAATCCCAATCCTACATTGACCTCATTCTCTAATAGGAACATTTCAGTTGGAGCCTTTGTTGCTGCAAATTTTTCATGATGATAATCCTAGTGACTTTGGGGGCGCATCTTAAAACCATAGTTCAACTCTAGACCCAGATTTGGAGAAGAAACAAAAACCATAGTTCAACTCTAGATACTAATCAAGATTGAGCAATTTCCTGGCCATAAAATAAGCTTTCAAGGGTCACAAGGCTTTATCCCTGCCCAAGCATATAGGTGTCTCTTACTGCCAGTTGGGCTTGGTCCAGCATGCTCTTAAGGGGAAAGCATTGTTTCAGCCATTTACTAACCCCTTTGCCAAGGTGGATGAGGCAATAAGTGAGCTACCTGTAGGCCCAAGCCTATATAGGTAGGCTTTAGGTTTACTAGTAGGAATCTAATGTCTTGACGGGAATAAAGAACTTTGAGATGTGGGAATAAAGAGCTATTTAATCTATTGCTAAGTAGTATTATTAAAATTAGTCA
This sequence comes from Quercus lobata, assembly GCF_001633185.2. Classification (NCBI taxonomy): domain Eukaryota; kingdom Viridiplantae; phylum Streptophyta; class Magnoliopsida; order Fagales; family Fagaceae; genus Quercus; species Quercus lobata. The sequence goes on along the minus strand of NC_044904.1, from coordinate 83,768 downwards.
AACTCCTAGATTTCCAAGAAGTCAAGTTGAGTATATATTAGATTTCTAAGTAGTTTAGTTCCAAGAAGTCAATTTACTGTTTAAACACCACACAACCATCAAATTCCCTCAACATTCATTTAAAAAACCTTTTTAAAACTTAACCTACCTAGTCCCTAAACAAGAATCCCCATTCAAGAATCTTTAAAGATCATATCAAGAATTCTAATTTAGTGCTAGCCCATTAACGTTTTTACATAACTTCGAATGTCTGGTTCACTTATTCCATAACATCAGCTACCTCTGGGCTTGTCAGCTTTACGTTCCTATATAATCATTTAGAAGCAAGAAGCCATGCAATCCTCAAAGGAAATGTAAAAAACTACTCAGGTACTCAGACGTTTTGATAGAAGGCAATAGAGTACAAATTTGGGCATTTTCTTGAGCCGACTTCCATCCCACATCAAACGGCATTGAAATATTTGTTCCACCTTTATATATTTTTCCACAAACCCATCCCATATTTTCCAATAAGGTTAGTGTAATCATTGTCATCTACACCATTACTAGGATTTGTCGTAATTTGTTGACTCTTCAATGTCCTACTGCAAAAACTCATGCCCATGAGGTTGCTCCAAGAGATGTAGGGATAGAATGAGTTACAATTTAAGGTAAAACAGTTCATGGCATAAAAACTGTTAAAACATATGCATATGATCAGGCCTGCAAATTCACATAAAAGAAGCTGTCCACAAAGAACTATTTCATTTTTTTGGGCAGGGGTGTAGGAGAACTAGGGGAATTGAAAATTACAATAGCAGTTCAGAGCAAAGACAACAGATCATATAAAACATTTTTCTATATGGAAATTAACGCTTTCACAAGCATGCAGACATGCGTGCACATTTAATTTCAATGGTTTGCATTAATATATGACCACCCCAGCTTGAGAATCAGCAGAAACAAACAGAATTTGCAGATTGAAGTGAAGGTTAAATTATTGGTGATCGACATACCTTAAATATTGGCTCCACAATGCCATGGAAAACTTTACTTGAACGACCACGTCCTGACCGTGGGTTTAATATAACAAGCATTTTCGGGGGATTCTTACATTTGAACAGTAATTCGGGAGGAGTATCAGTTGGAAGTAATTCTGAAGAAGCCTGCTTCTTTGAAGAAACCAAAGGGTGAGGCAAACAATTAACAAAACACTGCTGATCCGCAAACCCACCAACCCATTGAACAGCTTCTTCTATGGTAGAAGCCAAGAAACGAAAATCCTTGCGACTTCTTCGAGGTTTGATAAAACAAGAGAGACCACATGAACTCTTTTTTAATGGATAAGAATGTACTGTAAAATGTCTGAGACCATTATTATAGGAAACCTGTCAAAGAGACAAAGAATAAATGTATTTGAGTCCTGCATGACAATAGCCAAATGTGAAAAGAAACTTTTTTTTTGTTTTCCTAGTAGGTAACATGTAGTGGGCATGGAAGAAAGAGCTTACAGAGATGACATCATCAAGAGCCAGCAGGTGAGAACCCCAAACTAAAGCCCTGCTGGTAAGTTTAGCATCAACGGCTACTTGGCCGGTAACATCAGTATTAGAGGTTTGCTGCACATCAGTAGCATTGTTATTGGAGGTCTTTCTCTTATCCCAAACCAGCTTTCCGGAGAAGACCACATATCCCAACAAATCAGACTTTTCATCTCCTCCTGCAGCTGCAGCTGCAGCTGCCGCCCCCCCTAGTCCAATGTCAATCCTGTGCTCGAAGGTCTTGGGTTTGACAGGGTCATCAGCAGGGGTGGGGACACCAGAGAGGTTGTTGGTGATGGTGGCGGCGGCGGTGGTGGTGGTGCGGCGTGATTGTCTACGTTTCTCAGGGAAAACAATAGGGGAGGAGTGCTGGCCCCCTGTGGCAATTTGTGAACACAAACCCAAGCGGCGCTGGGGCGTGATCACTCTCAAAGGTGAAGTGGTATTAATACTATTACTAGTACTAGTATTTCTGGGAAGGCTCCCACTCTTCTGCATATCTATCTCTATATCTACCTAATTCTCTCTTATGCTTGTAGCTTTTTTAACTTTGTATTTGTTACAAACAAACAGAGAACAGATAATTAAAAAATATATATATATAGTAGATAAATGGATAGATATGGAAGGGGAATGATATCTTTCTTACATGAGCTGGATTTAAGTAGACAATTATCCAATCCAATCCGTAAACGAGACCCAGCAATGGCGTGGAAATAAGAAAAAGAAAAAAGAAAAAGATCAGATCAGCCTGCAAATATTTACATTCGTTTTTTCTTTACAATTTCTATAAATTTCAAATCAACATCGTTATCCGTAACATGATGAATTGAATTAAAAATTGAAAGGCAGATATAATTGAGAAATGTAAAAGGGGAGGTAGGTCAGATCAAGAAGCAGTCGATATGAGAAATAAAAAAGAAAGGCACAAAGATGAGGAAGACGAAAAAGGAAAGAAAGACTTACAGACAGACAGACAGTCACAGAGAGAGAGAGCTGAATTGAGCAGATCCTAGTAACCGGAAGCATCAGACAAAAAATGAAGGTATTTATTTATTTAGTATTCTTCCTTCTTTGGCTGTGATGTCATGTGGGCAATCAGATGAAGACGAAGACGACGACGAAGACGAAGAAGAAGATGAACTGCAAAACAAAACAGAGACTGAAACCTAAAAGGCTTTAGCGATTAGCGAGACCCCCTCTTTCTTCGGGTTATACTTACTTAATTCATCTCATTTCATTTTCTCGTTTCTAAATTCTATTGTATTTACAGGCAATATGTGCTCACCTCTCTCTCGCCCTTTATTTTATTTTACCTACTACTACTACTTTATCCGACTAAACATCGAACCACAAACAACAAACCCCTCAACCAAAAATCTAAATAAATAAATATTTATTTATTAATGTGAAGGATCATCGAATGTAGAATCCCGTGTTTATCAAGTTATATCTAATAATAAATATTTCAAATTTAGGAATATTTTTTTTTTCAAAATTACATTTCAATTCTTTTTTTTTTGCTGAATAAAATTACATTTCAATTCATTTAAGTTAATTTTGTCTATCTAATTATATCATATCATATATTTACTATATAATAAAAGTGTCACTTAATTAAAAACTGTAATTGCACCCAAAAAAAAAAAAAGTATGATGATCTTGTGCCAAATAGATGTTCTTTTTCTTCAGAGATAAGTTTGAGAATTTCAAATTGTCACAGGCACTTCGAATCGGCGTAATGGTATGTTTTAATTTTTAATTTTTTTGGCTGAATTGTGTCCTTATGTTTTTTTGTTCTTTTTGTGAATTTATGATTTTTTTTATGTTATATACATTAAAAATTATACATTTAAAAATAGATTTTGTTTTGATTTGTAAAGTTTTTGTCTACAAAACAAAAATTGATGTATTGGATGCTTATTGTTATTGCTAATCTAGTACATGTTATTTCCCCATTTCCTCTTCCAACAATGAATTGATGACTCATATTTGGGTAAATTGGTTAATAACTTTATGCATATACACAGGTACAATTAAAAATCATCACAATTACACGATTTAAATTATACATTTTTTTAGAAGATTTATTTTATTTTATTTTGCTAATCTTATGTAATTTCAATTTATTATAAGATATTTTTAATTAAGTCTTGCATCGCAGGAGCATAAAATGTTTGACGGATAGGTTTACTTTATATACACACACATACATTTTGTTTCGCAAGTTAGTGCGGTCTTGTAACCACCTTGACTTATACGTAGAGCCATCCTTGATTATTTTTTATCAAAATTTTAGACTTTCAAAACTTGACAAAGCTCCAAATCGATATCAACATTTAACATTGTAAAGCAATATCTAAGTATCAACATTTAACACCCTAAATTATATATATATATATTTATATATTTAAAAAATATATTTATACACAAACTAACTTATTTTGACCATCTTAGTAAAAATGTTGAACACCTTGACTTGAGAATCATAAGAATTTGAGTTCACAAAAATAAGAATAATGTTACCTTTACAACATCTTGACAATAATTTCACAACAAATTCTATATGGTAAACTGTTACTAATTTTAATTTGGCTCAATACTAACATTACTTTTTAACCCATCAATAACAACTTGTCACATAAAATTTGTTGTGAAAGTATTATAAACGTAACATTACTTTAGTATAAATTTTTCTCCCCTTGTCAAACATAATCCTTAACCCCTTTTTAAAAAGAGCTTAAATAAAAACAATAAAATTGGCTCAAATAACAATAAAAATAACCACACAAAAAGAGACTAGGCCAAATAACAAGTGAACAAATTATTCAACAAAAAGCCTATTAAAAAACAAAAATAGAAGTAAAATAAAAATCTCTAATCATTTAAATTTGTAACTCATTCAACCTATTACATAAAAATAATCCCTAATTTCATTTTTCATTAAAAAATGTACCCAAAAAAATTGTGGTCATGAGTTTTCCTTGACAATGTCAACAGTTATGCTCTCTTTGTAGTTGCAATAATCCTTAACAACTGGATTTGACTTGCATTTGTAGCAAATATCATCCACCTCTCTCTCTCTCTCTCTCATCCATCTCTCTCTCTCTCTCTCTCTCTCTCTCTCTCTCTCTCTCTCTCTCTCTCTCTCTCTCTCAGTGATAGTTCTAAGAATTTTTTTTGAGGGTGGTTATTAAAAAACTTAAATTATACAAAATCTAATAAAAAGAGTACTTCATACATTGACAAAAACATACACACACACACACACACGAATACATAAAATCTTACAATTTTCGTTCACAATTTTTTTGAAAAAAATTTGAAATTATTACATGATAGTCTCATTATCAATGTTGCAAACTACATCTCTTAAAAAATTTAGTTAAATAAAATTTTTCTTGAACTTTTTCTTTTTATATGTAATGACCTAATATATTGTTAAGGGAATCAAAGTTTAAGAACAAAATTTGGCTACAAACTTAGTTGTAGTCACTCTCAATAAATGAATTAATACTGTTACATATTTTGAAAATCTAATCGATGAATTGCATGTTCTTTATGTTTTTAAAGCACATCAAAATTTCATGCCAATCGGATGTTATTTATCATTCGATCCATAAAATTATTTTTTATGTATAAATTTAGATTGTAAAAAATTTGAAATTTAAATATTTGATTGACGACATAGTGATTGATCTTTTATCTTCTTGAAATTTTACAAATATGGAGGATTTAAGAAGAAAATGTTATTAAATAGTGGATATGTTAAATTCACATTCAATAAAAAAAAAATATTGAATAAAGTTGTAGCCTTAGTCTACAACCAAGTTTATTGCCAAATTTTGTCCAAAATTTAATTTTTTAAAATTTATACATAATAATTATTTTTTGGGATAATTACAAATTACCCACCTGTGGTTTAGTCTGAATTTAACTTATCCACCCATGGTTTCATTTTTAACACTTTACCCACCTGATTTTATATCTCTCTCCTCCCAAAACAAGAAAAACAAGATTAAAATATGGTATTAGTTTCTCACCATGAAGAACATACACAATCATGAAGAACATACACCCAGAAAACTAATACAAATCAAACAAAGTAATACCATTAAAGTACAAACCACAAATCTATCAAAATACAACCCCAAAATATAGCACAACATTTGATCCTACGTTTAATACTAGATTGGCTTCAAAATTAAACCCACAAAAAAGAGTCACAAATTGCTAGCAACACATTGAAAATTAACATGCAGAGAGAGAAAAATCACAGTTTCAACTTCTATGTTGGAAGAAAAAGAAAGAAAAAAAAATATTTAGAGAACTTTAATGGAACTTAAGAACAAATGAATTCAAACCCAGGCTTATATTTGAAACCCCAATTTCAAATCCAGACATAAATTTCAGGACTTTTCAAACCCAGAAAAATTAAACTCAAATAAACCACTCCATAGATCTCAATCCTGAGACCCACGACGAGCTGCTACCCACGGTCCCATGAACCCAGGTCCATCCACAACACCACGACCCCACATTGATGTCCACCGTGACAACCCAAAATCTCAAATCGACCACCACCAAAACCCAAATTGCAACCTACACGTCACGCTCCTCAAAACCCAGACCCAAATTAGTCATGCTCCTCTTCCACAAATCAAAACCCAAACCCATAGATTGGCTTCGATGGCAACGGATCGGAGATGTTAGAGGTGGGTATGGCTTCACTGGCGTGAGGGAGATTTTTACCTTGATGGATCGGGTACATGCAGAGCTCGAAGTGGGCAGAGGTGAGAGAAGAGACGAAAAGGGAGAAAACTCACTAGACTGGCATTGTAGTGTGGGTGGACGTCGGACCTTCAAAGGAGTGTGGGGTGGAGCCGCGTCTATTTGTCCTCGGTGCGTGGGGGTAGAGCTGAGATGAGCTTAAGGATGAGTTTCGAGGTGTGTGTGAGGAGTGACCAATCCGAAAATCTATTGAAGGTAAAATAGAAAGGGAAATTCATTTACGGCATAGGAAGCTTATTTTACAGTCAAACTGATTTCTATTTTTAGTTTGACTATATTTTCAACTGGTACCAAACACACACTTGAGTGTAAAACACTTTCAGATTTTAGTTTACATGCAAAACAAACGCAACTTTAATGATGATTCTCGGACTAATCAATCAAGTGGATGCCATTGTAGCATCTAAGATCTCAGGCGGGTGAGCAAGTGTGAGAGAGTGCGTGGGAGAGGAATGTTCTGATTTCTTGTTTGATTTTCTGATGAAACTTGTTAGAGTAACGGAAAAATTAGAGGTGGGTTACAAAGCATAAACAAAATGAACCACGAATGGGTAAAGTGTCAAAAATGAAATCACAAGTGGGTAAGTTAAATTCAGACTAAACCATAGGTGGGTAATATGTAATTATCCCTTATTTTTTTCCTAGGTAAGGGTGGTCCTGTGACCACCCTGTACTCTATGTAGAGCTGCCCCTACTCTCTCTCTCTCTCTCTCCTCATTTCAATCTTTTTTATTACCATTTCAGATTATCTCTCACTTTATTATTCTCATATCAATATCCTCAATTCCCACTTTATCTTTTATCAATCTTTTTTTTTTTTTTTTTTTTTTTTTTTTTTTTTCTCTTTGTTAATAAAAAGAAATTGTAATGTTTCATGTATTTGTGTGTTTTTTTTCTTCGTGGCATTGATATATTCAATTTATCTCTTTATTAAATTCGGGGAAATTGCATTTTACCCACTTGTGGTTTGACCCATTTTAAAAGTGTCCACCCATGATTTAAAAGTTATCACTTAACCCACTTGAGATGACCTCCGTTAGACACCCCTTACCCATTTCTTCCATTTCCATTAAAAAATCTCCTTTATTATATAAGTCACAATAGAAATAGAATTAGAAGCAACATATTGAAGAACAACTTCTCTCTCGCCATCTTAAAAATCAAATCTTCAAACCCAAATCCCATGTTGTGACCTGAATCTTGTTCAATCAACACAATAATTGGTTCCCTCTTGATGTATATACTACCAACAAAAAGGAACCCAGACAACAAGGGAAAACAAAAAGGAACCCATTTGTTTTTTTTTTTTTTTTGGGAAAGGAACCCAGAAGATTCTCCATCTTCTTTTTAAGCCATAAATAGAACAAAAATGCCAAATCCTAACAACTCACAATAGGAAAAACCATCACACTCACAAATCCATTAAACCCACAAAATTTGAACCTGCCAACCATAAGGAAAATTTTAATCAGCCCAGAAAATTTAAACTCACAAATCCATTAACCCGAGAAAATTTGAATCCACCACTCTCTGCTAATTCGATCTTAGCTGATCTAGACAATCAAGTTGCTCTGCTGCTCAGCCGATCTCATGATTTCGTTTTTCTTGCTTCTTTGTTTTTGCTTCTCGATATGGGGTTTTGGGTGGTGGTGGTGGTAGGTTGGTGAGGCTATGATTTGATGATTCAGTGAGTTGGCTGTAGTGTTGGATATGTTAGATTGTTGGGTTTTTTTTGTTTGTTTGTTTGTTTTTTTTTTTTTTTTTTTTTTTTTTTTGCAGATTTTTTTTGTTGGCTTTTTCTTGTTTCTTTGTTTTTGCATCCTGGTCTGGGGTTTTGGGTGGTGGCTAATGGTGGTGGTGGTGTTGGAAGTGGTAGTTTGGTAAAACTATGATATGATGGTTCAGTGAGTTGGTTGTGGTGTTGGATTTGCTAAATTGCTGGGTTTTTTTTTTTTTTTTTTTTTTTTTTTTGTGTGCAGATTTTTCTTTTACTTGCAAATCTGGTTTTTTTTTTTAGAGAACCCAGCAAAAGAGAAAGGGTTAGAATTTTAGAGAGAGGGTTTTTTTTTCCTTTGTCTACCCTCTTTCGTAAAACTTTGTGCTAATTATGTATATTAAAAATGATGAAACAAATTTTATCTTAACTTGTTTTTTGATTTTTTTCTTTTATGTTTTATGTGAAGAAGAAGAAGAAGGAGAGAAAAGAGGAGAAAGACAAAAAATATAATGAAAAAGACACATTTACCCTTATTTTTAACGGTGAAAAGGGAGAGGTGGGTTACAGAGGTCTAATGGAGGGCACCTCAAGTGGGTTAAGTGACACTTTTTAAAACACAAGTGGATTAGTTAAAATCGGCCAAATCACAGGTGGGTTAATTGCAATTTCCCCATTAAATTTTGTATAATTTAAGTTCCTTAGTGGCCAACCTAAAAATAATTCATAGAGCTGCCATTGAGAATAATCCTTAACAGGAATAACAATACACTAAAAACATGATGTATAAAGAGGTATTCAACAATTTCCTAAAAGCATGGGACATAAATAGATATTTAATAATTTTCTTCTTATTAGTGTAGATACAATAGAATTTCAACTTATAGCATATTGTTCATTATCATCCGTCTAAGACATCAATCAATCATGTTTTGCTAGTATTTATAGTAAAGTGATTTGTCTAGTGTTTTTTAATAAAAGAAAAGTTAATAGATGTTCTATGGGAATTAGTTTAGGAAATATTTTTTTTATTAAAAAAGAAAATTTCGACAAATTTTTATATTTTCTATAAAAAAGTATTACAAATTTTCTTAAAATTGTCAATTAACAAATATTTAAGAGCACCCAATAAAAAGACAAATTTTATTTATTTATTTATACTATTAATAACAGAATTCATTGTTTGGGGTTCAACATTTTGCGTACTAAAATAGTTTCACACAAATTTTTAAACTCTCTAAAATACTAATATCTTCTAGCTAAATAATTTTAAATTAAAAAACACAAACCGATTAAAAAGAGTAATTTACTTTTCCTAAATTTTAGGCTTTTTCCTTTATTTTTTCCATTTAGCTAAAACTTAGGATACTTTCACTATTTCATTTTAAAACATTATTCCATGTTGGCACATTGCCTTACTTCTTTCTTAAAAAAAAAAAAGAAAAAAAAAAGAAACAGTTATTTATATATCACTTTGTCGGGGACGTTTTTGCGACAAAGGGCCGAAAATGCGAAAACGGTCGAAAATATGAAAATGGCCCAAATCTCCCCTTGGGTTCTTTAGAAGTGTTTATGATGGAGAATCAAGCCCAAAATTCACAATGTATAGAAAACAAAGGCTAATGGTGCTTTGACAAGAGAGAATCAAAATGTTAATAATGAAAGTGTAGAAAAAGTATAAAAATATAACAGGTCTGAAATTTCGACTCACAGTCACACAGAAGAGGAAATTGAGAGAGGTTGTGAGGAAGAGAGGGAAGGTTCCCTTGTACTCATATTTCTACTCTTAAGGTTCAGAATTGTGAAAATGTTTCCTGGCTCCGTGGATTTTTGTTCTCAAGTTTCAGCTCTATGGGGAAAACATGATTCAACAGGTTTGAAATTTCGACCCACAGTCACCCAGAAAAGGAAATTGAGAGAGGTCCTGAGGAAGAGAGGAAATGTTCCCCAGTACCTATATTTCCACCCCCAAACTCTGGAATTGTGAGATTGTTGACTGGATGAATGGAGTTTTGCTTTGAAGTTTCAGGTTTGTGGGTAAAACGTGGCTGCCCCTCTTTTTGAGCTGAAGAGAGAGTTTTATATAGAGTTTGAGGTGTTGCTAATGACTGGTTTTTGAGTAGTGGAAGAGGCTTTTATCCCTCATGATACTAATTTGGTGTTTTGGCTTGGGTTGCTTTTGTTTAGGGAAGAATTTGGTATGCTTTTACCGTGATTTTGGAAATAAAGTGGGTTTACTCTTAATTGGTTGACTTTGGTCAGAAATTTCAGACCATTGGGAGGCTCAGCTAAGTGAAGGCTAGCAAATGGAGTTAGCCAATAGGAGCCAACTATGTTTAAAGAAAAAAAAAGGTTCAGACAGAAACTTTGGGCCACAGTCACACAGAGCATAAAAGCTGTTTTGGGGTAGAAATTTTGGATTCAAGACCTCCTCCATGAGCCTGAGGTACTACTAGTATCCTTTACTCACTTGGTAGCACGCATGAGCTGAGCTCATGTAAAAGGTCCGAAAGGAAACGACTCATACCCTCAAAACCACACTTTCTCAATTTCCCTATAAGTTGCATGGGTTTGGGTCATGCTCAAAAGAATAAAATATAATATAATACATGAATTAAGCTCACAAGAAAGTAGGACTTGCTTGAATTGGATTTGTACGAAATGTGTCACGAAAATGGGTATCAACACACTTTTAAACATTATAACATTAATCCAAAAAAAAGAAAAAAAGAAGAAGAGATTATTCATCCCCATGACTTTATAAAGATGAATTATCAACTCAAATATCTTTTTCCTAGTGAATTACGAAATAAAAAAAATGATAAACATGTGATGATTAATATATATATTTAAAACAAAAGTCACTAAAATATGTGTGTGTACAGTGTAATTGAATCCAAATGGCCACATCACCCTCACCCACGGTCCACGGATGAGTTTAGTGAGTGAGTCCGAGTTGGGAAGTCGCAGAGGAACACAAAATCAAAAAAAGAAAAAGAGTTGAACCGAACGCATCTTCAACTAAAATCAAAACACTCTCTCTCAAGTTTGATATCATTATCAATGACAGCTCCGTGCCCCTTTTGTGATGTAACGGTTCCGTGGGCAGAACTGGAAAGGTATTGTTTTTGTTTTTGAGAGACAAACGCAAACGCATATTGAGATATTTTTTGTTATTGTTGTTGTAGTTTTCCGTTAATTAGTTTGGTTAATGCATTGGAAGTAGGCATGCTAACAGTCACTTTGAATTGGAAGATGAGCAGCAAAAGCAAAAAAGACTCGCTACGGACAGGGACTTGGCCCAGCAGATTGCTCTTGCCCCTTCTTCACCTCATTCTCACTCTGTAAGTCTTTTTTTCCCCCGTTCCGCATACAAAAAACCCATGACTACAACTCTCACCTTCTTACACTACTTTTCTTTATTCAACTCTATAGATCATAGATCTGTTGCCAAATGCCCACTGCAAAAACATATCAATTTTTGGTTGTATCCATACAATTGTGTTAAACTCTCTAAAATACTCATATCTTCTAGCTAAATAATTTTAAATTAAAAAACACAAACCGATTAAAAAGAGTAATTTACTATTCCTAAATTTTAGGCTTTTTCCTTTATTTTTTCCATTTAGCTAAAACTTAGGATACTTTCACTATTTCATTTTAAAACATTATTCCATGTTGGCACATTGCCTTACTTCTTTCTTAAAAAAAAAAAAGAAAAAAAAAAGAAACAGTTATTTATATATCACTTTGTCGAGGACGTTTTTGCGACAAAGGGCTGAAAATGCGAAAGCGGTCGAAAATATGAAAATGGCCCAAATCTCCCCTTGGGTTCTTTAGAAGTGTTTATGATGGAGAATCAAGCCCAAAATTCACAATATATAGAAAACAAAGGCTAATGGTGCTTTGACAAGAGAGAATCAAAATGTTAATAATGAGAGTGCAGAAAAAGTATAAAAATATAATAGGTCTGAAATTTCGACTCACAGTCACACAGAAGAGGAAATTGAGGGATGTTGTGAGGAAGAGAGGGAAGGTTCCCTTGTACTCATATTTCCACTCTTAAGGTTCAGAATTGTGAAAATGTTTCCTGGCTCCGTGGATTTTTGTTCTCAAGTTTCAGCTCTATGGGGAAAACGTGATTCAACAGGTTTGAAATTTCGACCCACAGTCACCCGGAAAAGGAAATTGAGGGAGGTCCTGAGAAAGAGAGGAAAGGTTCCCCTGTACCTATATTTCCACCCCCAAGCTCTGGAATTGTGAGATTGTTGACTGGATGAATGGAGTTTTGCTTTGAAGTTTCAGGTTTGTGGGTAAAACGTGGCTGCCCCTCTTTTTGAGCTGAAGAGAGAGTTTTATATAGAGTTTGGGGTGTTGCTAATGACTGGTTTTTGAGTAGTGGAAGAGGTTTTTATCCCTCATGATACTAATTTGGTGTTTTGGCTTGGGTTGCTTTTGTTTAGGGAAGAATTTGGTATGCTTTTAGCGTGATTTTGGAAATAAAGTGGGTTTACTCTTAATTGGTTGACTTTGGTCAGAAATTTCAGACCATTGGGAGGCTCAGCTAAGTGAGGGCTAGCAAATGGAGTTAGCCAATAGGAGCCAACTATGTTTAAAGAAAAAAAAAGGTTCAGACAGAAACTTTGGGCCACAGTCACACAGAGCATAAAAGCTGTTTTGGGGTAGAAATTTTGGATTCAAGACCTCCTCCATGAGCCTGAGGTACTACTAGTATCCTTTACCCACTTGGTAGCACGCATGAGCTGGGTTCATGTAAAAGGTCCGAAAGGAACCGACCCATACCCTCAAAATCACACTTTCTCAATTTCCCCATAAGTTGCATGGGCTTGGGCCATGCTCAAAAGAATAAAATATAATATAATACATGAATTAAGCTTACAAGAAAGTAGGACTTGCCTGAATTGGATTTGTACGAAATGTGTCACGAAAATGGGTATCAACACACTTTTAAACATTATAACATTAATCCAAAAAAAAGAAAAAAAGAAGAAGAGATTATTCACATGGTTGTGAAATCCGGACCGAACCGTACGGTCCGACCGGAATAACTGAAAACCGTTCATCAATGCGGGTTTTTAACTCTCAAGAACCGGCCTATACAAGAAAAGCAGTAAACCGTGCAAACCGCGGTCAAACCTCCCGGGTTTGAAAACCGTTGACGGTTCTTGCGGTTCAGATCTGAATTTTTTTTTTGGAACTTACCACTATTGTTGATGCTTCAAACCGCCATGTGATGCTGTTAGACCTTTAGATCGCATCGCCTCTCTTCTTCTTTTCTGTCTCACTCACGCTTTCATTCTAATTTTTCTACGTTTTTTTGCCATTTTGCCATTTCTGTTTCTGTGTCTGGACTTTCAGCAAAAAAAAGAGTTTCTGCATCTGGACTGAGAACGATGGAGATGGTGAAGTAATAATACTTGGCTGTCATCTACTCACTGACCAACTACTTTATCCTTGGGCTCTGTTTTCTATTAAGGCCATTATTTAATGAGTGGCTATTATTTAATGAGTACACTTCTAGCTTTTTCTTTTTAAGTCCTTTATCTCTTTTGTTTTTTAACTTTAAATTTCATTGAAAAGTATACAGTTCAAATAGGCTTGATTTAATTTGTGCCTAAGGCATGGGCTTAATTTAGACGTAGATTTCATAAATATATATATATATATAATTTATTTTTATATCTTATCAAAAAAATTATTTTTATAAAATTACGTTTTTGGTACTTAAATATTTTCTTATTTTAGTCAAATTTTCTATTATTTCTAATTTACAATATTTATTTATTTATTAAATAATTATTAAATTAATTATGACGTCATCACGGTTCGATCCCGGTTCGACCTCAAAAACCTTAAACCTCTTCCTTTTACGATTTAATGAACGGTCCGAGTCTGAAAACCTTGATTATTCATCCCCATGACTTTATAAAGATGAATTATCAACTCAAATATCTTTTTCCTAGTGAATTACGAAATAAAAAAAATGATAAACATGTGATGATTAATATATATATTTAAAACAAAAGTCACTAAAATATGTGTGTACAGTGTAATTGAATCCAAATGGCCACATCACCCTCACCCACGGTCCACGGATGAGTTTAGTGAGTGAGTCCGAGTTGGGAAGTCGCAGAGGAACACAAAATCAAAAAAAGAAAAAGAAAAAGAAAAAGAGTTGAACCGAACGCATCTTCAACTAAAATCAAAACACTCTCTCTCAAGTTTGATATCATTATCAATGACAGCTCCGTGCCCCTTTTGTGATGTAACGGTTCCGTGGGCAGAACTGGAAAGGTATTGTTTTTGTTTTTGAGAGACAAACGCAAACGCAAACGCATATTGAGATTTTTTTTTGTTATTGTTGTTGTAGTTTTCCGTTAATTAGTTTGGTTAATGCATTGGCAGCAGGCATGCTAACAGTCACTTTGAATTGGAAGATGAGCAGCAAAAGCAAAAAAGACTCGCTACGGACAGGGACTTGGCCCAGCAGATTGCTCTTGCCCCTTCTTCACCTCATTCTCACTCTGTAAGTCTTTTTTTTCCCCGTTCCGCATACAAAAAACCCATGACTACAACTCTCACCTTCTTACACTACTTTTCTTTATTCAACTCTATAGATCATAGATCTGTTGCCAAATGCCCACTGCAAAAACATATCAATTTTTGGTTGTATCCATACAATTGTGTTAGACTTGACTCTGATTCACAATCGTCTCACAGATGCTCAGGTTTTCATTTGCTCAAAGAAGATGAATTAGACCCTATATCTTTTCTTTTGCACCCTCACTAATTTTTTTTTTATGACCCTATATCTTTTCTTCAAAATGAACACTAATTTGATTAGATTGGATTCTGAATGAGAAAGATATGGTCATTCCAAGTTAGCATAACTTGTTTCCAAGAGTTTTCTTGACCCTCTCTTGAGTGAATTTACAGAAATTTAATTGTTTCTTTTATGATGAAATTTCCTACCGGTTGCTTATCTCAAGAGTGGTTTTTCTTTTGAATACTTTCGATTGTGGTGATTATTATTGGGGCTGTGATATCTATTAAATTATTAACTCTGAGCGTAAACAACAATTAATCTGTTAATTAGAACGTTGAGGTCAATTTAGATTTTTCAATTGGTATCAGAGCATAGGTTCACACAGATAGTAATTAGTTTTTGAGTGTGATACTTTGAGCTTCTTGTCGATAAATAACTCCTAGTCCCTAGTGTTTCCCCTAATTTTGATGGAAACTACTTAGATTTTACACCTTCTATAAGGAGTTATGATGAGTTTAATGTGGGTGCACACAAGATCATGGAGGATGGACTTGAAGTATCCTATAATAAGTTTTTTAAGAAATGCACAAAATTGAAGAAAATATAATGAGGTTGAGAATAAGGAGGAGGTATTAGTAGTTTAACTATATATATATTCTCTACTTTTAAGGTTGATTTGAGTTCACAAGACAATTTAACATTTGGAAGTACTTTGCATGCTTGAATTTTTATATCTTAATATGTCTAATGCGTTGTCCAGGATAATTATGTCCAAAACTGCCTACATTCACATGTACATGGGTCACATGGTGTTGAGTGTGCGTATAATGATGTAGAAACTATTTATATTTGTTGTGAACTCTCATTGTTTTCAGAGTCTTTTTTTTTTTTTTACCTTAATCATTTCAATGAGTGTTTTTAAAATCAAATAATCTTCTTCATAGGGAAAAAAAACTCTTTTAAAAATTCCAATGGAGCTTTATATTTAAACAATTTTCCTTATTGGAACAATGATAGGAAAGATTGAACACAATGTTTGATATTGTAATTAATTAGGATCATTTGAATTGAATAGTTTTATTTTTTGGTTGAACCTATTCTTTTTATGCATGTATATACTCCTACTTTCTTGCATTGCCTGTTCATATGATTAATTGTTCACTTCCATTCACCCTTTGTTAACTTGTGACATTAAGGGGGAGAGAGTTGAAGTTTCACATCGAGGGAAGAGTAATTACTATTTTTTACTTTGTAAGTTCTCTATGGACAATACCACTCTTGGTACGTTTGTTCATGTTATTTTGCAAATTTGTTCATCATATACCATAAAAGACTGTGAAGATCAACTTTTTTGCGAGTCTAGATTTAGGGATTTTGAGAAAAATTCACCATAACTCGTGTAACAGGAGCATTCCATTTGATAGGGTCATTTTTATATAATTGAGTTGTATTCTAATGTTTTTTCATGAAATTATCAAAGGGGAAGATTGTTAAGGTTCATAGACGTGTTGGTAAATCCTAGTGCCAAAACATTTCAAATTTGGGTTGTATCAATTGAATTGTGTTAGGGTTTTGACTCTTGAGTTTGGTTCATAACTTGTTCAAAGACAATGAGTTGATGATCTTTTGCTCATATATTTTACATTGTAACAAATTTGATCTAAACTTTTGAAAAGTAGGCATTCAGGTCTTCAAAATGGACACAAATTTGATCCAATTGTAATCTAATTCATCATTAGGCATTGAATGAAGAATAGCCCAATTGCTGTTTAGTCCATTCCTTTCTTTCTTAACAATTCTTTGGACGGTGACTACCTCGAATTTAGTCAAAACCCATGCAATTCTCGCCCCTTTCCCTACAATTCCCATCTATCCTCATTAGGAACCTCCGGGTTCCTAACAGTTTTTTTCTTCTCTCCCCAGACCCCTCTCTCAAATAATTTATATTTATTTCTATTTATAATTAAAATGGGAACACCTCTCATAGAGTTTATATTTCCTACATGCACATATAAAATGGGAACACCATCATTTGCTTTTCCTCTTTACACTCACCACTTGTCTTGTTTCATTGTTTATCATGCTGCTTAATCTATTGACTTCTTTTGCTCTTATTTATGGTTCTGCAGAATAATCTAGTGATGGATGACATGTCATGTGAGCCGAGCTGTGATGATGCCGTTAGGGGTTGTGGAGAATCACATATTGATGAAAAGATTGCTTGCTTGATTGGTTTGCAGATTAGGAGCCCTTTTTACCAAGTTGAAACTGGTTTGATGGCTTTGTTGAAAAACTGTTTGGAATTAGAAGCAGGAAATTCGACAAGTATTTTGTCAGGTTATGTCGATCATTTTCATAGCATTGAATCTGAGGATGTTGGGTGGGGTTGTGGGTGGCGTAACATTCAAATGCTTAGCTCTCACTTGCTTATGCGAAGACAAGAAGCAAGAGAGGTTTTGTTTGGTGGTTCAGGATTTGTTCCCGATATAGCATCGCTTCAGAGATGGCTTGAGATTGCTTGGGAAAGGGGTTTTGATGCACTTGGCTCTGAACATTTCAATCGCAAAATTTATGGTTCAAGAAATTGGATTGGAGCTACTGAATGTGCTGCTCTATTCCGTTCTTTTGGGCTTCGCGCAAGAATAGTCGATTTTGGTCCAAAAGAACTTGAATCGCTTTGTCTTTCTGTTCCTGGTTCAAGTCTTGGGGCACAGGTATCAAAAATAAATGACAGAGGCAAGAGGAAAGTAGTTCAGGTTTACGGACCGATGGATAAATACATTCTTGGGAGGCATTATGATACTCCCCTAGCAGGTTCCAGAGGGGATGAAAATTCTAGATATTCTAGTATGCAGCTTGGTAATAATTTAGGAGGTGGAAGTGGTGATAATGTTCTGAATAAATGTGCCAGAAAAAACAAGGGTTCGGAAGTTCTTGTTCATTGGGTGTGGAATTACTTTTCTGATGAGAGCTTAAGCAAATCTGGCCACCATCGTGTTGCTGTCAGTGAGAAACCGTAAGTGATAAATTAATTAGTTTCTATAGCCTGAGGATGGAATGTTGATTATCCTGCTCGTGCACGGAAATGCATGTAGGGATTTCATTCACACAACTTACTTATCATAGAAAACGACTCATTTCTGATGGCATTCTGACTTTTCAATTTTTTAAGCAGACCCTTGTATTTCCAACACGATGGACATTCAAGAACAGTTGTTGGAGTTCAAGTTAAACATCAACAGAATGGGACGCAGCAATTCAGTTTCTTAATTTTGGACCCTGCTCATGTAATTTTCTATCTTTGAGCTATCTTAGCAGATTTTGTTGTTGTTGTTGTTGTTTTTTTTTTTTTTTTTTTTTTTTTTGTGCATTATTTATTAAATAATATAACAACATACGGAATTCCTAACTATTTAGGATCTTTATATTGAATATTAGTGACTGATTGAAATACAATAAAAACCAGCCCAATAGACTTGCATTTGAAATTTATTTCCTCTTGATTGAAGAAACACAATCCTTAGGGGCCAAAATTTACTTATCAAAGCTTAGAAAAAAGAAAAGAAAAAAAGAGAGGAACTTCTTGTATACATTACATGGTTTTCACTCTGGTTTGTTCAATGAAGTATTTACTTATTAAAAAAATAAAAATAAAAAGATGTATTTGGAAAAGGATCTTGTTTGCAAGATCTGTTTATTGCCCAGGAAATATTTGGGCTTGCCATTGCACATAAATCAAAATCGATATGGGACTCGATTTTGGAGAAGATGGAATGAAGATTAGCTGGATGGAGAAACTTTAGCCTAATGGTTTTCTTATTGATGATAGTGATGATATTGACCGTGACCTTGATACGGAGCTAGAGCTTCTAACTATGATGAATGCGCTAACTATGGATATGACGAATGCACTAACTATGGATATGTTGCCGGAAATAGACCGATTTTATATCACTCTTCAATTCGAATTAGCAAAAGCAATGTCTCCTTGCATAATATGGATTCCAAACATTTCTCTTTGAGAGCAATTGCGAATGAGCTCTGGCTCAAGTGGTACCTTCTCCCCTTATAAGTGTTAGGTGGAGGGTGAGGTTGTGGGTTCGAAACCCACTAGATGCGTGTGTAACTTATCAATCAAAAAAAAGAATCAATTTGAGAGCACTCTCTCAAGTTTCCCAAGATATTTACTCTCTTTATTTCCCATTCCTATTAGCATTGCAAATTGCTTTGAGAAAATACAAAAGGATTTTCTTTGGGGTGGTTTAGGATGATTTTAAATTCCATTTAATATATATATTCTTTGGACCTGTTGCAGGAACTCAATAATATTTTTTTTCATGTACTTATTTAGCTATTTATATGTATGTTCAATTTAATTTCTGAATGTTCTTGCCATACCTTCTAGAACTTGTAGTATATGCCATTAATGTCATAGTTTTCTCAGTCTTGCATCACGTTATTATAGAGAACAGCAGCTCTAAAAACATCTCTTAAAGAGAATGATGGGTGGCAAAAGCTTATAAAAAGAGGGTTTCACACACTGAAGAAGCCACAATACCAGGTTATATATCTTTAGTAAGCTTTTGTCCTTGGTCTTACTATAATTTAACAGTGGGCATGATATTCTGTTTTTGTTTCAGTTGTGTTACATTGATCCTGGAATTGCCAGTGAGGGGGAGATGGAGCTGCTCAAGAGAATAGATAGTATCTTTCTTGAATTCTAAAGGAATGTGTTCCACTTTTGTGCTTCTTTTAGGTACCATTTATCCATTTCATCATGTTATTAACCTCATTGCATGCCTTTTCTATTTTAATGATGAAAAATATAACAAAGTTATTACTTGAACACCAAAAGAAAATTATAGTTGAATGGCTTATTGTAAATTTGTTCAGCATGTCACTGTAGCAAACTTTTGTTATAGGAGGCATTCATTAATTTTCCGGAAAAATACTCATACACTCCCTGAACTTTGGACTAGTGGCCAAGATACCGTCTAAACCTTTTTATTGGCCAATTTACTTCCTAAACTATATACACCTGCCAAATCAATACTCCAATTAATTTCATGTTAAAACACTAATGGAATAAGAGCACATGAGAAGCATGTGAACTTTAAAAACTAAATATCACACATAGAAAGAAGAGAGAGGAGAGACCTGGGTCTAACTGGCAAAGAGGAGAGAGAGAGAGGCTGTAGAACTAGAGCCACTGTGGAGCGGCATTGAGTTCTTCATCCGGCTGTCGTCTTGCCACCTATATCTTCAGGCTCTGGTTTTTTTTTTTTTTTTTTTTCCTTTCTAATGCAAGTATTGTTCCTTTCTAATGCAAGTACTCTTTGCTATGTGCGAGTTTCTGTTGGGGTTGGGGTTTATTTGCTCCAAGATCCAAATAATCACATATCTTTTCAAGCAATGAATAGGGTGAGTCTACATTTTTCTTTATTTTTTTCTTTGAAGATGAAATTTTAAGAAGTTTAAGTCCATGGAAGTTTTGGCTGTGTAAAATTCTTTCCACTTTTTTTTGGTTTTGTTTTTTAGTTCCTTTGATACTCATGGATTTTTGAGATGATTATCATTAGATATTGATCAAGTGATGTCGATTTAATTAATTTTGTGTTGGGTCTTTAGGATTCCATTTGTAAATTGAGTTCTCAACTTAGGTTCATTATTTGTGCATTCCAACGGTTTGATAAATTGTCCCAATGATTATGTGATATGTTCTTTCCGTTTAATTTGGTGGGGTTGTAGCTGGCAGATCCTGGAGTCTATGCTAAGCCTTTTCTCTAATCTAGTTTGGCTTTAAATGACTTGGTTTTGTATATTTAATCTTGTTGTTATGTAAGCTAGCAATCTTTGTTAGGTTGTCCTTGAAGGACTGTGAGTTTCAAAGTGGCTTTACTCTGCTAGATGTAATGTGTTTGTTCATCAATAAAATAACTGAATAACCAAAACAATTCTTGTAAACATACTCGTTTGTGCCATTTGGATGAACTATATACAAAAATTTCTAGATAGAAAGTGGAAATAGGCAATAGAAGAACCTTATCAAATGAAATTTCTGGATAAAAAGTTACCAAAAGACTGAATTTGTCCAAATGAAGAACCTTGCCTATGTGTATGGCTAAAGGAATAGAATGTTAGAACTGTGAAAACCACTTAATACGCTAGCATACTGGCTTCCCATATATGCGCACACACTCAATAGAACATTAGTTAAGCAAGGTGGAATGAAGATAAGAGAGTAGAGACTATGAAGTTTGCCCTGATATTTTTTACGCCTTTGACTAATGGGTTGTGGTTGATGACGATAAATTGAGATTTGATTAAACCATTTTATTTGGTTATGTAAAATTTTTCAGGTTTGGTAGAAATACAGTAGAGGTTTTAGCTATAATTTAAATGCACAATAGGATAATTTAGTACATCTAATGCTAAGCTTGCTTTATGATTCATTGATGTTTTACATTTGTTTTTCTTCTCTTTTTTTCTTGATTATTTCTTTCAAAAATATTAGAAATGCATGATATAGTTCTTGTGTTGTGTAATTGTTTTCATGTAGATGTCTTGTACAAGTATTGTATTAGGTCGAGAAGATCAAGTATTGCAAGCTCCAACCACAAAAATTGATGGTGCAAGAAATCCCTCAACTCATAGAAGTGTTGCAAGTGGAGGGAACGGGTGGTCCACAACGTCAAGCAATTTTTCTAGTTTAGAATCATGTTTTTTAAACTTTGGTTAAGTGCTCTAATGGTTGTTTATATGCTAATTGGTTTGGTAATGAGGTACTAGTGATTTGTGTGAGATGTTATCATGAGTAGATTATGATCCTCATTTTGTTTTTAATAGAAAAAATTCTGAACCTATGTGCAGTTTATACAAATTATAATCCTCGTTGTCAGTAATGAAATTTGTGTGCCTATGTGTAATTTATTTTGTAAATTTGTGTTGTGTTAACACCAATATTAAAAAATTGTACACGTTAAGTAGTTTGTGGACAAATTATCACAAAGAAGGTCCGCATTGCATATCCTTCAATTCATATGCAAATTTGAATTTATTTTAATAAATAAACATAATTATATTACAAACAAGTCTTCATTATAGTAATTGCATAAACTAATTACAGATCTATGCGATGCATGGGAATAAATAATTATTTTGTACTGTAATATAATATATAAATTTTTCTTTAAAATTTGTTGAAGATAATTTGTTCTTTGTAATAATTAAATAATTTTTATTGGGTCCAATTAGGTGTAGTGAGCAGTACCTTAACCACACCATACAGACATATCAGACCAACAAGATCCATTTACGAGATATCAACAACATAAATTTTAAAGAAGGAATTGCATAGCACATCTGAAGGGAAAAAGGTTTAACAATTTTGTATGTAAGGCTAATGAAAATTAATGACTTGGCAATTTGAGCAAAGTGTTTGGTCAGTCTACATCTGCCTTGACAAATATTTTTTTGAAAAACGGAAAGCATCGAGCCTTTTAAAAAATTGTTTATAGTAATTTTCAAAGATTACCCCCCCCCCCTTTTTTTTTTTTCATTTTTAATGACATGGGCCATCACCAAGGCATGGCTCTTTGAACCCACCAAATCGGCTAAACTATAGGTGCAATTGATGCGATCGCCTAAGACTCCCAAATAAAAGAAAGCCCTAACTTGTAAAAAATAAAAAATTATATATATATATATATATATATATATATATATAAAATATTTTTCTATATATTTTGATTACCAAAAAAAAAGATCATTTTATTAGTCAATAGAATATGTCAGGACATATGTGATTCACTTGTTAGGAACATGTCACTATTTTATGTAATTGGTTAATTTTTTGACAAAACGCACTTTACTTGTATTTGGGTAGATCTAGGATGTGTTTAATACTTCAAGAAACTTTGTTTCAAGATCAAGTGTAACCATGCAAGTCTGTCCAATATTCAAGTCTGAAAAGTGCTTGTCATTAAAACTCGACAGCTAGCCATCTATCGAGCTTGAAGAGCTGTTCCAGCCCTGTGGCTCGACAGTAGCCCAATAGATAGGGTATCTGTCGAGGTTTAAGAAAAGCAAATTTTCAGTTCTGTTTTGACTCTAATCCGTGATTATGTGTTTGAGTTTTCTTTTTTCACAATTTTAGACATATAAAAGGATTATTTTAAGGACCGTCAAAGGGACACAAGTTGCACTAGTATTGAACAAAATTTATTCAAGCAAATTGTGAGTAGATACACAGTTTTGCCATAGTTCATCATTCTTGTGAAGAAGTTGTTGTGTTTGTGCACCGTAGGGTTTTGTAATCAAGCATCTTCTTGATCTTCATCGTCTGGATGAACTGAAGAACTTTGCAGCCAACAACCTTCTCTCGTTGGTGATTGAAGTCGCGTACTAGGATTCGCGTAATTGGTTAGTCAGGTACTGGGAGTCGTGCATTACAAGGAGAGATTGTCACTACAGAACAAATCCAATTGCGTATTGGGGTAAGAGTTCAATTGTAGGTTGGTATAAGGTACTGGGATTCCTTTACTTATAATCGCTTGTTTTGATAATAGTGGATTCTCGAGAGTGGTGATCTTAAAATTACCCGGTAGGGTTTTTGCTGTGTTGGTTTTCCCCATTCGTAAACAAATCACCGTGTCAATTTAATTTCTACTGTGCTTAGTTTAATTGATGATTTGTTTGTGTTACCACGCATTTGCATGTTAATTTGATTAATTAATAAATTTGGCTAATTAATCAATTAATTTATCACATGGGATCAATTCGTTTTTGGTCTATGAAGTGGTATCAGAGCAGACACACTCTGATTAGGTTTTAATCTTTACTGTGTTGATCCATTGACCCTTGTTTGTCATTGATAGATGACAATCTTTAATTATACCTCCTTTATTTGATGACACTAACTATGCATACTAGAAAGTACGCATGAGAGTTTTCTTGCAGTCTCTAGATGAGAAGGTGTGGCAAGATGTTGAGATAGGCTGGACCAAGCCAAAGGAAGCGCCGACCGATTGGGATGAAGCTAAGATCAAGGCGACAAACTTTAACAATAGGGCATTGAATGCTTCGTTTAGTACAGTCACTAATAAGGAATTCAAGAAGATATCCTCCACGGAAACTGCAAAGGAAGCATTCACCATCCTCCAAACAACCTATGAAAGAACTAAGGTTATTAAGGATTCGAAACTTCAGAGGCTCACTACAAGCTTCGAAGAGATTAAGATGGAGATGAGTCGTTCGATGAGTTCTATGCCAAACTCAAAGGCACAGTGAACTCACCTTTCAATCTTGGGGAAACCATTCCTGAACTTAAGATTGTGAGAAAGGTGCTCAGATCTCTACCCGAGATATTCCATACCAAGATCACCGTAATTGAGGAATCAAAGGATATTGACAAGATTCTTTTGACAGAGCTGGTTGGTAATCTGCAGACCTACGAGCTAGGGTTAACAAGAATTGGTAAGCCGAGCAAGAGCAAGAGCATGGCTTTGAAGGCTAAGAGTAATGACACGGATGAGTCTTCAGATGATGAAGATTCTAAGATGAAGTCCTACATAACAAGGCAATTCAAGAAGTTCATGAAGAATGCCAATGGGAAGGGCTTTGACAAGGACTGTAGGTAATCCAGTTCTTCTCAGTTCAAGAGCCAAGATAAAGGGAAGAAGGATGTTAGGGATGGTGTTCAGTACACTGTTACCTCAAGATCAAAGTGCTTCAGGTGTTAAGGCTTTGGAGATATGAAACAGGAGTGTCCTACATATCTGAAGAGCATTGGGAAGAGCAAAGCACTTGCTACTACTTTAAGTGACATTGAGCTTGAGGATGATTTCGACAATGAGGATGATGGAATCCTGAATGCCTTCACTGCCACTGTCAATCCTACTGAGGGTATTGTTGAAGATGTGGATGAAGAAGAGGAATTGGTGGAGTCCAAGTTTGAGAAGATGGATGAACAAGATGATATCCACACAACCTATGCAAAGTTATACAAGGTCTCAGAGAAGCATGAGAAGATGTATAGGTTGGCCTCCAAGAAGCTTAGTGATATGGAGCTTGAGCGAGAAGAGCTTTCCACAAAGTTTGATGAAGCCAATCAGACTATTGAAATATTGAGATTTGAGAATAATTTCTTGGCTGAAAAGACCGAGAACCTCGAAGTGAAGCTGTTCCAAGTCAGAGCTCAATTGGAGAGGACTTCAAGTGCAAAACTTGATGAGATGCTCAGTCTTCAGAAATCTGCTTCTGATCGAACTGGTTTAGGGTCTGATTTCTCTTCTCCTAGTATTGCTTCTACTAGTACTATTGTTTTTGTTCATCCTGCTAATAATATTAAAAATGAGAACAATGTTGTTAAAAATGAATTAGCTAGTGAGAACTTAGATAAGGGTAAATCTATCTTAGGAGCACCCCCTAAGCAAGATAAGAAGGAAGCTGAAAACCCTAGGGCTAAGAAGGCTAACTCTCAAAAGCTTAAATAGAAGAAGCAGCATCTCTATCATCATTGTGGAGTTGCCGGTCATACATGATCAAATTGCTATAAGTGGTTAGCCACTCAATAGAGCAACGGTACGATAGCATCTGGAAGCCAGAATCAGCTTCAATCCTCTCTTGCTCCCCTTGGAGATCTTCTCAAAGCCCTTATATTCCTTTCAAACTTGGACGGTTTCAATTCTTCCCCCTCACCGCCGGTTTAAGGTTTTAATTAAAGGAAAGGTTCTTCTAAAGTGTGGAAGGAAAAAGGCTTCAAGTGATTCTATCACTTTCTTTTCTCTTTTCGTGTTTTTGTTTTTTCATAACTTATGTGTTTTGCTTTTATTTTGAGTCAGTCTAGTTTTATATTTTACTCTGTTTAACATGTTTTTGTTTATTATTTTCAGTTTTATTTATTTATTTTTTCATATAAAAAAAATTGAAAAATCAGAAAAATACAAAAACAATGTGTGTTTTGTATACATTGGTACTTGTGTACCTTGGATGGCCATTGAAACAAAATTTTCTAAATTTTGTATCTTTTGTAACTTAGATGAGTATCTCTATGCATAACCAAGTAAGTGAGTTTTGTGACTCGTGTTTGTGATGAGTAATATTAAGTAATCTCTTTTACTTAACACTCGTATTACTTTTTTTGACGGGAAGGATTAGAAAATCCTAAGAGAAAGGCATAAATAACCATCTCACCACTGTTGCCCGCCAATCATGAATGACATTTGTGTGCTTCGGCATAGCAAAATTGGAATGTCAAATGCTTAACATAATTGGGTATTTCTTTTTTATCTCTTATATGCCCATGCATGATTTGCTTAAAAGAAAAATATGCAAAGAAAAAATAAAAAGCAAAAAGATCAAAATGCTTTATATATGATTGCAAGCGTGTATTCTAAGAGATGTGGGAGTTATAGGATGTACATTAAAGGTGATAGTCCCTATCAAACAGTTATGATTGTGTGTGAGTTAAAGTGATTTTCTCATATCTCAAATCGTCATAACATGTATATACTTATGCAATCTTGCGATATTTTTCACACACAACATGCAATATTCTTTACTACTCTTGATACATGTGCAGATACAATGTGATTTGACCATCATAAGGTTTACATGTGTTAATGTATGCTCACTAAATTGTCTTGACTTGTTTTTGAAATATAAAATTGGTTAGATTTGTTTAGTGTGTGTGTGTGTGTGTGTTTTTGGGATCTATGTGCTTAACATTTTTATTGTTGAGAGATGTTTTGAAGAGTTCAAAATGATGTTTGGATCCTTAGTTGTGTTGCATACTTGATTGCATTCATATCTGTGTTTTTCCCTTCTTGAAAAACTGTTTTTAAGCAATTTCGATACCTAGCCTATCTATCGAGCTTTTCAGTTGATTCTTATTGCAATCTCGACACCTCTCGATAACTAGGTGGATCGATCGAGAAATCTTCTACCCTCTCGATAGCTCCTCAATACCTCCTCGATCCATCGAGTTTGCTTTGGTGTGGACACCTGGACACATCTCAATAGCTGCTTCTGTAGAAGCTTTTAAAGCTCGACACCTGTCTCGATACCTTTTGACACCTTGATCTGTTGAGATTTACTAAGGTTTTATAAATAGATTCTTGTGCGATCCAGACTTCATTTTCTCGATCTCTCTCGATTTGTCTATGGTTGTTCATCTCCCAAACACTCTCCTCTCTCCCTTAAACCTCTTTCTCAAGCAATTTTCGAGCTTAATCAAGTTTTTCCTCACTTGGTAAGTCTCTAATCCCTCATTTTCATGCATTTCATTCTTTAAAACTTAAGTTTTTGGGATTTTTGCAAAATTTGGGGTTTTTCAAAATCAAAGAGGTTTTTGTGAAATTTTGGGATGGGTTTTGAAGATTTAATCTTAAAAACTTCATGCATTGCATTTCATGTGCATTGTAACTGTATTTTCATGCATTTAGTTATGTGTTATACATGTTGAACTGTTTGTGTGCTGGTAGGTTTGGATTGGGCTGAGCCTATGATGCTTTTTACTTTGCACGTTACATGCTCATGCATACGTACCTTACATTCAATATATTTGCGTATATTTGAACTGTTTGGGACTTTTCTGAGTGTTTCTTTCTTCCCCCCTTCTCTCTCTAGTTTACGTTAGTGCGTCAATGGCACCGAAACGTAAATCTGCTTCGTCCTGGAACCCTCTTCGTTCCAGGGCATCGTCTTCTTCTGATCCTACCCCCTTTTCTTGACGAGGTGTTCATTCGGAACGCCGAGTCATTTTGGCGGACTTCGCCAACATTGACCTACCCGATGTCATTCACAGTCGGGGTTGGGAGTCACTATGTGACGTCTCGGTCACATGTCTTTCCGTGCTGATCCAGGAGTTTTAATCCAACATGCATGAACTTGATTCTTCAGTACCTCTCTTTTATACTCGCGTTCGAGGTACACGCATTGTTGTCACACCGGAGTTGGTATCCGATGTGCTCCGTGTCTCGAGGGTAGAGCATCCTGACTACCCCGAATGTGAGCATTTGAGGACTGCGTCCAAAGACGAGATGATTTCAACTTTCTGCGTGCGCCCTTTTGATTGGGGTGATCGTCAGTTTACACCATGTTCGACCTTTGTTAAAGGTCCTAGATTCATGAACACGGTGATGACTGATATGATGAATTGAGAATGGCTTTTGTTGGTGATCCTGTGAGTTTGTTCCCATGCAAAAGTTGGTGTAGAACCTTCTGTAAATTCAAATAAGACGGTAACAATCCAGAAAGCAAGTTCCGAGAAAGGTCTATTATAGAAAATGCACTTACTCCACATGGAATCTGACCTTCAAAAAAGTTGCTACTCAAGTTAATAGTCGATGCTAATATTAAACTTTGATTTCCTCCTATCTATTCAGGAATTGTACCAGACATGTGATTGTTTCTAACATCTATGTACAACAAGTACTTTAAGGGTACCATTGGAAAAGAACCTATGAAATGATTATTGCTCAATTCCAAAAACTCCAGTGAGGATAGGTTGAAGTGCTTTGAGAAAATTTCACTTTGAAAGTGATTATTTGATAACCTCAATGCCCTCAATAAGGTGCAATTGGCAACGATTTCCATTGGTAACTCTCCAGAAAAATTATTGGAGGACAAATCCAATATTCTCAAACTACTCATGTCACCAATTGAGGATGGGAGTCTACCTTAAAAAAGATTGTTGGATAAAATTAGATTCACTAATTTTGGAATAATTTTTCCTATATTTTCTTGAAGCTATCCATCAAAGCTATAATTAGAGACATCCAAAAAATTAAGATTTATACTTTGATTTGATGGCAAATGTAATGGACCCATGAAAGAGTTATCTTGAAGATTCAACCATTGTAGTCCAGTATTGTTTTTAAGCAACCAACTGGGGAAGCTTCCTTTCAACTTCATTTTGGACAAAAAAAGAACTTCTAAATCATGTGGACTTGAGAGAAACTTGCAAAAGTAGTGGGATTGTTTAGCTTACAATTAGACAATACTAAGATTTATAATTGAAACAAAGGGTCTCAACTGGGGTTTTCAATTTCTATGTTAAGTTTGTTGTTGTCGTCATTCATTAGTTAAATCACCTTAAGCTTGGAGTGATTATAAAATGAGCTAAAAGGGAATAAACCTTCAAAAAAATTGTTACTCAGATCAATGTTCTCAAGGATGTCATGCCGGCTATTATAGTTGGAGACTAGTTTCCACCAAAAAGATTATTACTCAAATCAATGAGGGTTGTCAGATTAGCTATTGAAGTTGAAGATATGATTCCACTGAACCGGTTGTATTATATATCGAACAATGTAAGAGATGTCTAGTTGTTTAAACATGGAGGAAGGATCCCTTCAAAAGAAGAAAGATCTAACTCTTCGAGTTTTTTTAGTGAACATAGTTCTGTCAAAAGCAAAAGGATTAGCAATGTCTATGCTAAATATGTGCCACCATAAGAATCAGCAAGGCATGTCAATTTGGTAGATTCTTACCTTGATTTAAAGTTCCATGTAGACTATTGGCTTCTAATGATATAGCCTTGAGAGAAGATAGTGTTGCAATATGTGGAGAAATACTTCCAGTGAAATAATTTAAGTTCAAATCTAAAATCTCCAAATTGCTAAAACTTGCCATATCTATTAAGAGAGATGACGAGAAATTTTGTCAACAAAAATTTTTGGGATAATTACACATTACCCACCTGTGGTTTACCTCTAATTCTAAGTGCCTACCCGTGGTTTGAATTTTGACACTTTGCCCATCTGTGATTATCTCCGTCTATGTGCCGTGTGCCCACCTCTCCCTCACCGTTACTCTAACATAGGAAATAGATCAAAGTCACTCCCATCCAGATCAAAACACTCACTTTTCCAAAAACCACTCAGTCACTCTCATCCGGCGTGCTCACCAAAAATCACTCAGTGTCACTCCCAAAAATCACTCACTCACTCACTCACTCCCATTGTTCATGCAAACCGAACCGAGATAGACAGCTTCTCCGTTCAGCTGTGGTAGGAAGACTCACTCATGGGTATCGCGCTTCGCTTCACTTGACTGGGAGTTGAAAGCTTGAGGTCGTGCATGCAAACCGATTTGAGGAAGATCAAGATTATTGCTGTTCTGTTCAGCCGTTACAGGTAGATTAGGATTTTGCGTTTTAATCTTTGAAATCTAGGGTTCTGAATTGGGTCTTAAAATGCTGGTGGTGGGTTTTAAAATGCCGGTGCCGGTGGTGGGTTTTAAAATGCCCGGTGAGTGTTAAAATTCCTGTGAGTTTTAAAATTGGGTAGTCTTTTTTCCAAATTCTTTCTTCCAAATTCGGTTCTTGCTTAACCATGGAATTGGTTTATATCTGCATTTTCTTATTACTGGCTTAACAATTATGAGTATATCTGCATTTTCTTATTACTTTAAAATAAAGGTCTGTGGCCCATCAACTTTTTTAATAATGTGGTTGTAGCATGAGTAGTTGTTACTAAATTTAGATGAGTTGATTCTTGCCACTCGTAACAGATTTGTTGGTCTATAAGCTTGTAACAAATTTTTGCTATGTCTTCATCAACTGGCAATGGCTCTACAACTAGTGGTTTCTACCGTGCCGGAGATGGTCATTTATGTACCCTTGAGAATTGTGTCCTAAGAACAAGTCGAAAAGCTGGTAACTATGGAAGAAGATTCGTTGGTTGTAGTCAATTTAATGTAAGTAACAATTACATTGTTGTATTTGAATTGAGTTGAATTGAATTATTAGTTGTGATTAATTGTGAACTGTGAAATTAATTGTTATAATTGTAATGCTCAGGTTGGTCCCAAATGTGGCTTCTTTCAGTGGGTGGATAACGAAACTTGTAAGAGTGGCCGTGAAAGGATAAGTATGCTTGAGAATGAATTGCAGCTTGCAAATCAGAGAGAAATGACAACTAAGGAAATGGAAAAAAGATGTAACCGGAGGGAAAGAGAAACTCATGAGTTTTATGTAGAAATTAGAGAGAAACTTAAGAGAGTTAGAGAGAGTGAGAGATTGTACAAGATGGCATTAGTTTTGTCATGGTTATTTTTCATTTTTGTAATGTTGTTGTTGTGTTTTGCCTCAGTGAACAATAATGTAAGAGCAAGGAACCTTAATCTGCCATGATGCTTGGTGGGATGTTGAAATGTTATTGAGTAATTGAAATGGAAAGTGTTGTTTTTGTGCAAATATTGTTTAGTATAATTTTTTAATTCCTTTTTACTTCATCCTGTGATTGATATATATTGGCACAAAGCGTTATGTGGAAATGTTAATAACATAATAACTTGAATGGAACATGTTGGTTCAATATATACACTTGTGTCAATGCACACCTGCCTATAAATGGAACATGTTTTACACATATACATGATTTGTTGCACACCTGCCTATAAATGGAACATGTTTTACACAGACACATGATTTGTTGTGTGAATACATACACCTGTGTAAATCCACCAAAAGAATAAGACAAGAAAAATAGAGTCCACCAAAAGCACAAGACAAGAAAAATAGAGTCCACCAAAAGCACAAGACAAGCACAACACAACAAAATACTTTCTCCTATTTCAATGCACATTAACATTAATAAAAGTGAAGAGTCATTGAGAACATCCTGTGACTTCACAAAATAAAAGTGAAGACATTAACATCCTGTGACTTTACAAAATAAAAGTGAAGACATTAACAAAGTTTTATATCACATGCATACAAAATTGCCAACATTGTTTTTGGCACATCCTGTGACTTTACACATCTTCCAATTAAAACCCACCAACTAGTCCACTAGTGCTCAGACATACACATTTCCAACCGAAATTGTCAATATTATTTTTTACACTTGACATATACATTAAACAAGTGAACTATAACAAAAAAGTTGTTGAAACTTTAACATCTTCCAAGTTGTCATTTACTACTTTAGGTGCCCTTGCCAGCTGCATTTTTGCCATTTCCACCAACTGGTTGAAACTTTCTACCATTAAACCCCCTAGCAAATGCACTTGGCTACATAACCAAAATCCAACAGTTAGCAAGATGAGCCAACAATAGCAAGTAAGAGGAAAAAAATAAATAAAATAGAACAAGCCAGAAGTGCCTGAGATGGTAAAGAATCTCATGTCTCTCTAGGGGTATGGAAGCTTGGTTGTGAGGATGAAGAGAACCGGTTAGCCTTAGATCTAGTTGCAGGTTGAGTTGCAGCCTCAGATCTATTGTTTGGTGCAGGTTGAGATGTAGTTTGACCAAAAGCTCTGTATGCACTCTGAGATCCAGTACTTGGTGGCTGAATACTTGGTGACCAAAAGCTCTGTATGCACACGAAATACTTAAGGAAATGAATATAGTTCAAAGCATGGAAATACTTACAGCTGTTGATTTAGCAAGTCTATCTCTTCTCTGCCATGGAGTTTCACTAGTGATGCCTGCCTTGCACCCTCTTGCATTATGTCCTTCTTTCTTGCATTGCCCACACTTGATTGTCTTGTTCATCCTAGAAACTCAATAAGGGTTCCTTGGCTCTTCAGGATCTCTTTTTCTTTGCTTTGGTGGTCTGCCAGGTGGTTTATACACATGAGGAGCAATAGGAGCAGGATGGTTAGTCTTAACCTACTCAGACTAGCCAGGCATTGGCTGTATTATCTCTTTGTATGTTTCAGCAAATGTCTCTTTTAAGTAACAAGGATGCACATAGTCCTCCACTTTCTCCAGGTTCTTAACAATAGCAGAGATCCCATGTTTGCAGGGAAGTCCTGTCAAATCCCAAATCCTACAGCCGCATGCTTTCTTAGTCAGGTCAACCACATGTTTCTCACGACCATTATTAACCTCATACATGAAGCTGCCTGCTGGAGTAGCACTGAAAGGTATAGATTCATGTTTTAACTTCTCTAATTTGTCTTGAATATTAGGACAAACTTTTCCAGTGTATTTTGCTATACCTCTCATCTTTTTGTATTGTTTGGTCATGAGCCTAACTTTAATTCACTCCAACATTGCTAAAATTGGCTTATCCCTAGCTTCTAAAATCATGGCATTAAAAGACTCACTCAAGTTATTAGCTAAACAATCACACAAAACTCTACTACTAAAGTGAGACTTAGACCATTGTGCAGAGTTGATGTCAGCAAGATACTCTCATGCCTTGACATCCAAATCCTTCATTTCCTGCATTCTTCTCTTAAACTCCCTGACTGTTGTGGCTCCAGCACATCTCCACAGTGCATCCTTCAACTCCAAACCTTTATGATCCACTTTGAAATTATTATAGATATGCTTCACACAATATCTATGCTCACAAGTTGGGAATAACATCTCAATTGCAGGTATAAGGCCCTTATACAAGTTAAAAAACAGAACAAGTAAATATGTTAGTACAATTGTTACAAAACAGCATCTCAATTATTATTGAACTTTAAAAATGTCTACTAAATATGTTAGTACAATTGTAGGTCATACCTTTTGTCTATCATTGATGAAGACCAGATTAAGTTGCTCTGGATCCCCAATGTCATCTGAAAACTGCTGCAAAAACCATACCCTTGAATCTTTGTTTTCTTACTCAACAACAACAAATGCAACTGGAAAAATATTGTCATTTGCATCTCTAGCTATGGCAGAAAGTATTTGCCCCCCAAATCTGCCTTTCAAGTGGCACCCATCTAAACCAATAATTGGTCTACAACCTCCCAAAAACCCAAGTTTTTGTGCATTATACCTAATATACATTCTCTTAAATTTCGGCTGTGCATTTTCATCTTCCATTTCAGTTTGCAAAATAACTCTACTTCCTTTATCAGTCAATCTTATCATCTCTGCATAATCCCTAAGTTTCCCATATTGCAGCTGTTCATCCCCAGTAACCAAGTCAGTAGCTTTCCTTTTTGCCCTATACACTTGACTGTAACTTATGTCAACTTCAAGTGCTTGCTTCACATGATGTTGAACACCAGCCACTTTCCAATTGGGGTTTTTGTCAAACTCCTGCATAAACTTCTTTGCAACATAAGTTGAAGTCACTTGGCTGTGTTTGAAGAATCTAGGGCAAGTGCACTCCGGATTGAATGTTTTTATTTGGAATATCAACTCTTCAGGTAGTTGAGATGCATAACACCTCCATCCACATTCATTGATACAATAAACTGATATCTTCTTCTTCTCATTCAGCTTGAACTTGATATTTACTGGCTTCTTTATCGCATATTCCCTCAATGCCTCCCTAAATACTTTAGAGTTTGGAAACTTAATTCATTTCCTTAACTCTGACTTTCTCATGTCAGTTTGGACATTAAACTCAGGTTCTTTTGCAACTGGTGCTGGCTGATCATCATCAGACCCTATTAGACTTTCCATGTTATCTTCAAGAGGTGGGTCATTGTCAGCTGCAGTATTCCTATGTGGGGCTGCATACACATGTATATATCCTCATGGATAGATGGCCCATCATCTCCTTCAGAGGGCCTATGTGGGGCTGCATGTGTAGATGGCCCATCATCTACATTTCCAAAAACATCATCATCAAAATTTGGCCCCTCAAACCCTTCCTCTAACCAATCAATATCACCTTCTTCAGCATCCATATTACCTCCCTCATGCACCTCATGTACATCATCATCACTCTCACCCACCTCATGCACATCATCATCACTCTCACCCACCTCATGCACATCATCATCATCATTTGCTACTTCCTCATTACCAAATGGTTGTTCAACAGTAGGTGGCTCCTCACCACCCTCAACATATAGTGTTATCTTATCTGTAGGCCATGCAGCATGGATCTCACACATATAAACAACATCATCATCTTCATTTATAAGCATTAACCCTTGCTCCAAATTACCTCCAGGAATAAGATAATGATATCTACTTGTACTAAGTGCCCCCACATCACAACAAATATCCTGTATTTCAAAATAACTAAGTCTATCTGGGTCAACATTATCAACAAAAGAAGTACTACCTTCTAAATATACCAAATCTGGGTTCCACACAAATTGTCCACCATGATGAATCTCAAAATTGAATACTAAGTCAGCCATCTGCATGTAAAATACAACAGAATAAATGAAGATGATAAAATTTATAAATGAAAGATGATCAAAGTCTTAAAGCATACATATAAAAATGAGGCATCTAGTTCTATTGTTAATAAAGACTCAATACCTATATAGATAAGAGTAGTAATAAGAGCAGCACCATTAGTTAATGGTTGATTATTATCACAAATTTATTTCAAAACAGAATTGAGCAAACAAGAGAACTCAGAATGCAGTTGGACTTATTTTAAAAATGCATATATAACCATCCAGCTTATATCATAATTGACTGAATAATTATTTCAATAAAATCATGAGCATTATTCAACTTTTAAAGGGAATTGAGGGTTTTTAGTTCACTGGTCCATTAGTTCACTGGTCAAATTCATAATTAGTTTACTGGTCCATTAGTTCACTGGTCCATTAGACACTAACTATAACATGTTGTCCACAACAGACTCAACCAGTAACATTCTAATTAATCTGAAAATCAGAACCAATGATCAATTTGGTAACAGAAGCAGTAAATCAAACTGATTTCAAATTGACAGAAGCAGTAACCAATGATCAAACTGATTTCAATTTGGTAACATTCCACAAAAACAATTAAACAATACAAATCACGACAGAGAGAAAGCCTACAACAGAACAATCATGAGCATGATCGGGTGAGGGAGAGGCGGGTAATACTAAACAGAACAATCATCAAAGCCTCCAACATAAAAAAATGAGGAGCAACTGTAAAAACAAAATTGGGTTTCAGCTGGAAATTTCTTCGACTTTGTTAAAAAAAAAAAAAGGGTTTTTAAAACCCACCACCGGCATTTTAAAATCCACCGGCATTTTAAAATCCACCGGCATTTTAAGACCCAATTTAGAACCCTAAATTTCAAAGATTAAAACGCAAAATCCTAATCTACCTACAACAGCTGAACAGAACAGAGGCAATAATCTTGATCTTACTCAAATCGGTTTGCATGCACGACCTCAAGCTTTCAAATCCCAGTCAAGTGAAGCGAAGCGCGATACCCAGGAGTGAGTCTTCCTGCCACAGCTGAACGGAGAAGCCGTCTTCGTCGGTTCGGTTTGCATGAACGATGGGAGTGAGTGAGTGAGTGAGTGATTTTGAGTGATTTTTGGGAGTGACACTGAGTGATTTTTGGTGAGTAAGCTGGACGAGAGTGACTGAATAGTTTTTGGAAAAGAGACTGTTTTGATCTGGATGGGAGTGACCTTTGATCTATTTCCTATGTTAGAGTAACGGTGAGGGAGAGGTAGGCACACGGCACATAGACGGAGATAATCACAGGTGGGCAAAGTGTCAAAATTCAAATCACGGGTAGGCACTTAGAATTAGAGGTAAACCACAGGTGAGTAATGTGTAATTATCCCAAATTTTTTTAATATTGCTAATTAGTTTATACAAAAAGACTTGTCTAATCATAAGCAAATTTTTGTAGCTGTTAACAATAGATGTTGTAATGTTTACCCTTGAATGGCAGGGTTCCATTAAGGCGATTCTCTCCCAAGATGAGGACCTCCAAGTTGCTTAAATTAACTAGTTCTACATCACTAGTAGGGTTTAGGGTTTATTACCGTAGTAACAATAAATAACAATACCGGGCCCTCACGAGTTTGGTAATTGGAATGAGTACAATCTAAATCTCTTAACGAGAATCCATTAGAGGGCAAGTCTGGTGCCAGCAGCCGCGGTAATTCCATCTCCAATATCGTATATTTAAGTTGCAGTTAAAAAGCTCGTAGTTGAACCTTGGATTGGGCAGAGCGATTTGCCCCTAGTGTGCACCGGTTTGCTCGTCCCTTCTACCAGCGATGTGCTCTTAGCCTTAACTGGCCGGACCGTGCCTCTGGTGCTGTTACTTTGAAGAAATTATAGTACTCAAAGCAAGCCTACTCTCTGGTGTTTGCTCACTCTCAAGTGTAGAAGATGGTAGCAATATAATTCTCGGAGTATTGATGTTGAATCACAAAGAACATTGTAAATTCAGAGACAATATAATTAAACAATAATTTAGGGTGAAGAAGAAAAATACTTTACTTGATGATTGTTAATAAAATCTAATTTAAACCAATAATGTAAATACTAGGACATTAGGATGTTTCCCTATATCGATATGAGATTCTTTGTGATCTAAGAAAATATATATTTCATAATTGATTGTTCTTATACAATTAAAAACTTATAATTCGGTTGAACTAAAACAATTTAAGAACGCATGATAACCTCGATTAATAATGCGGTTAAAATACTTTTTAGAAAAAACCCAATCACTTTAAAACGTAATTTCTATTTGAAACTATTAGAAATTCATTTAAACAATAAGAAAAACATGATTGAATTTATTGAAAATATAAAAGAATTAATATATCAAAAGAAATCTAATTGAACAGTCAAATATGTTATTGTCTAAAATCTTAAAAAGAATCACATTGAATATTTATATCGAATAGAAGAAATATAACCCCTAACCTTAACAAAAGGTTTAGGCTATCATTAGAGAAAGGAAAATACAATGTTTTCTCTGCCAAATTCGTTCTACACAACCTTCCTTCAAAACTCTAACGTCTAAGTGTTCAAAGAAAATAAAGCCTTTATTATTTTAATTTCCGTCCAGGTTTATAGTAGCAACTTGTGAGTTAATTTCGACATTCAAAAATTAAGAATTTCGAAAAACTTAAAATTGTAAAGTTGTATATATTTGAGTCACGGTTCCAACCCATCCGGCCTTGTGTCAATTGGATTTTTGAGGAGAGAGATACGCCTAAAATACTAATCAGTACTCAAATCAAATTTTTCATTTTTAGATTCTGCCTCTTTGATTTCTTTACTTATTTGAAGTTTCTAATCATGGTAGACGATCCAAGTACTCCAGCTGCACCTCCTTAGTCATTTAAGCATGGTCCTTTAGCTCCACTTTAGTTCTAGTTTGGCTTCCATTCTCTTACAAATTCCTGTAAATTCATCTTTCTCACATGATTTTCTGAAAGTAGAAAATTACACACAATGAATAGTATCTTATTCAAGAAATTATGTAAAAATAAATAATAGAGACTAATGCAAATCATGACTTAATTATACGAATTAAGCATAGTGATAAGAAGATAACACCCACATAAATATATAACAAATATACATTTTAAGACATTATCACACCCCCAACTTAAATCTTGTTAGTCCTTAGCAATCCACAAAGCACCATGTCTACTAAAAGTAAAAATTAAAATACAAGCCACTTTCATAGACTACACGACTGCACTTCCCATGTGTAACAAGTCTTTGAACCCCTAAATCACCCTAGTGGACGAGTTTACTCTCATGAGGGTTTGCAGTGACTCTACCCACAAAAGTCAAAGATTTCTTGAAAATTCCTGCAACAAATGTTAGTCTGCATTATCATTATATCATACAAATGAACTTTCAATTTTGAGTTGAGATACTATTCATCATATTAAAAAGTTTTCACTAGCTTCACTTTTGGAGTGTGTATGTGCATAGCCCATCCAATCAAACCAGCTTTTCCAAACATGCATAGACCAAGAATAATCTAGATTAGAGCCTCCGCTCCAAAACCTCTCTTAAGTCATCAGCACTCTGAAAGAACACACATAGAAGTAATGGTTTCTCTCTTCAAATCACATGTGTATACAAAAACAGTCGCTAAAACAATGAAAAAAGATCTCTTAGAAAGGATGTTGAATTCCTGGAAACATGAGGTTAATACCATTTTCATCTCTAGTTTTTATCCCAAACACATACCAACTATGCACCTTTAGAATCAAGTAGGACTTTAAGGTCAATGGTAGTATAATCCTATGGCTAGGTAAAGGCAAAACTGCTCTCTTTGAAATATGAGGTATATGAATCAAATGCAGAAAATTTAAGCCAAACTCAACTCATAGCGATAACAACCAACTTGAATCAAAATAACATTTATTCAATCATATAACCCTTCTGAAAGACGTGTAAGACACCAATGATTTATTGATTGATTATGTATGTCTTTTTTTTTAAAGAAAAGAGAGACAATGGTGATATCTAAACACATCAATTGCTCAAAACTTGAACCCCCATGAAAATATCCATAAATAAAAATGTTTTGTAGTATTGTAAAAGTATTTCTTATGGCTCAAATGATGGTGACAATGATTAATGTAAAAGTAGACTGAATATTTGTTTAGCTGATGACAACAAATTGGTGGTCTTAGGCTCTCATCTCCTAAAATTCCACATAAACCAGCATGCCTAGGGACAAAAATAAGTAGGATCATGGTATATCTCCCTATAATGTTTCCAGTAGTCAACCAAAAAAAAAAAAAAAAAATATAGAGATCTTTTACAAAAATTGAAACATATGGGAGAAATTTAAGAGTTCAAATAAAGATATACTCTCACAAAAAAAAGTAAGGCTCAAGGACTCTATATGGGTTGAGTTTTAGCTTATATCTAGTTTGTTCATGATCCATGCACATCCAACATCCAACCGTCCGCTAACGTAGCTATTGTGCTCAAAAGTTTCCAATTGTGTTTTTCATGAAAGAATCTTAATATAACAAATAGTATAACTAACTTAGCATTATTCATTCCATCATATGATATAAAAATAAAGCTTATAACTCTTCTGCATTCAAATTCAAGGTTTTTTTTTTTTATTTTTTTATTTTTTTATTTTTCATTTTTAATCTGGTATAACTCTCCCTAAGTATGAAGATTGCATTTGGTTAATTAAAATTCCTTGGAGCGGGAGGATTCAACACATTGTCACTCTTATAACTCAAATACAGATGATTTCACATATTTGGGTTATAATTGTTATAATATGAAGAATTATTTAGCCAATATGAATTAAATACTTGTACTTTTTCTTCTGGTACATTTAAGAATGATGAAAGTGATGCACATTCATTTCTAGCATGGTTTATCTCATTACAGATTTTACACACCTCCATCGGGTCCTCTCTAAAGGTAGCACTAACGCTTTTACTTCCTTTCATTTTGAGTGCCTCAATTTCTGTAGTTAACATACTGATTTTTGCACTCATGTAATCATCTTCTCTTAACTTGAAAACATTCCCACTAGAAATGGTAGTATTAGTTCTAGTTCTATTAGTGGAGTTCATAGGGATAGGTCCAATCCATGTATTAGAGTTTTCAGTTATCTCATCAAGATAATCTATTGCATCTTTAGATTCTTTTTGTAAAAAGTCCCCTCCACATGAGTGTTGAACAAACTGTCGGTCCCTAGGTGTAAGTCTTTCATAAAAATAGCTAACCAATCTCCAATCTTCATACCCATGAGTTGGGTAGAAATTGAAAAGGTCTTTGTACCTTTCCCAAGCTTGGTATGAGGTCTCATTTTCTCATTGGACAAAATTAGCTATCATTCTTTTTACTTGCTGAAATTTGTGGGAAGGAAAATGTTACTTAAAAAACTCTTGGGCCATCTCCCCCCAACTACCTATAGACCTAGGTTTCAAGGTGTAAAGCCAACTTCTTGCCTTATCCTTAAGTGAAAAAGGAAAGAAACGTATTTTAGAAGTCTCAATAACATTTTGTGCATAGAAACTATTAATTACCTCTTCAAAAGCTCTAACATGGACATAGGGATTTTCATTTTCTTGTCCCCTAAAGTCAGGAAGTATTGTTAATAAACTTTATTTCAATTCTACATGTGGTGTATTAGGTGGAAACATGATGCATGAAGGAATAGAATTTTGTGTGGAATGCAACAATTCATACATAATTCTTCTATTCTCCTCATGATTATTACATGTTTCATCACCCATGATTGATGAAGAAGGTGACGACAAAGGTGTGTCAAAAAGATTACCAAAGTTTCAAAATTTTTTGATCTGCCTCTCTTATTTCTAACCCAAATGCTCATGTAACAATGAATGCAAATCAAATAAAATAAATTAAAAACAAACAAAAAAATAAAAACAAAATAAGGGGAAAAAATGGAATGAAGTTACCAATAGAAGAATTTCCACCAGTTGTGCTTTGCTCCCAAAAATTGCCTCTGAACACGTAGTAGCTCCCTGGCAACAATGCTAGAATTGCTTGCTCACTCCCAAGTACAGGAGATCGTAGCAATATAATTCTCGAAGTATCGATATCGAATCACAAGGAACAGGGTAAATTCAAAACAATATTATTAAACAATAATTTGAGGTGAAGAAAAATATTTTTGCTTGGTGATTGTTAATAAAACTAATTTAAATCAATAATGTAAATATTAGGGCATCGGGGTGTTTCCCTATATCGTTATGAAATTCTTTGTGATCTAAGAAAATATATATTTCATAATTGATTGTTCTTATACAATTAAAAACTTATGATTTGGTTGAACTGAAACAATTCAAGAACGCATGATAACCTCGATTAATAATGCAACTAGAATATTTTTCAGAAAAACCCATTCACTTTAAAACGTGATTTCTATTTGAAACTATTAGAAATTCATCTAAACAATAAGAAAAACATGATTGAACTTATTGAAAGTATGAAAAAACTAATACATCAAAAGAAATCTAATTGAACAATTAAATATGTTATTGTCTAAAATCTTAGAAAGAATCACATTGAATATTCATACCGTATAGAAAAAAAATAACCCTTAACCTTAGTAAAAAGTTTAGGTTGCTATTAGAGAAAGGAAAACACAAGGTTTTCTTTGCCAAATTCGTTCTACACAGCCTACCTTTAAAACCCTAACGTCTAAGTGTCCAAAGAAAATAAAACCTTTATTATTTTAATTTCTGTCCAACTTTACAACAGTAACTTGTGAGTTAATTTCGACCTTCAAAAATTGAGAATTTCGAAAAACTCAAAACTGTAGAGTTGTAGATATTTAAGTCACGGTTCCAACCCATTCAGCCTTGTGTCAATTGGATTTTTGAGGAGAGAGATGCTCAAAATACTGATCAGTGCTAAAATCAGATTTTTCCTTTTCAAATTCTGTCTCTTTGATTTCTTTTCTTATTTGAAGCTCCAATCATGGTAGACAATCCAAGCACTCCAGTTGCACCTCCTTAGATATTTAAGCATGGTCCTTTAAGGCGATAACGGCCACATAAATATATAACAAATATACATTTTAAGGCGTTATCATCTGGATACATTAGCATAGGATAACATCATAAGATTTTGGTCCTATTCTGTTGTTCTTCGGGATCGGAGTAATGATTAACAGGGACAGTCAGGGGTATTCGTATTTCATAATTAGAGGTGAAATTTTTGGATTTATAAAAAACGAACAACTGCAAAAGCATTTTTCATTAATTAAGAACAAAAGTTGAAGGCTCAAAGACGATCAGATACCGTCCTAGGGATCAGCGGATGTTACTTATGGGACTCCGCCGGCACCTTATAAGGAATCAAAGTCTTTGGGTTCTTGGGGGGGGGGGAGTATGGCCGCAAGGCTAAAACAACTTGACATCTTTTACGTTGTTCGATATATCATACAACCGGTTTAGTGGAATCATATCTTCAACAGCTAATCTAACAACCCTTAAGTTCATTGATCTGAGTAATAATCTTTTTGGTGGAAACTAGTCTCCATCTCTAATAGCCAGCATGACATCCCTTGAGAACATTGATCTGAGTAACAATCTTTTTGAAGGTTTATTCCCTTTTAGCTCATTTTAAAATCACTCCAAGCTTATAATGATTCAATTAATGAATGACGACAACAACAAACTTGACATAGAAACTGAAAACCCCAGCTAGGACCCTTTGTTTCAATTACAAGTCTTAGTATTGTCTAATTATAATCTAAACAATCCCATTGGCGACTTTTGCAAGTTTATCTCAGGTCAACATGATTTAGAAGTTCTTTTTTTGTCCAGAATGAAGTTGAAAGGAAGCTTCCCCAGTTGGTTGCTTAAAAACAATACAAGACTACAATAGTTGAATCTTCAAGGTAACTCTTTCATAGGTCCATTACATTTGCTATCAAATCAAAGTATAAATCTTAATTTTTTGGATGTCTCTAATAATAGCTTTGATGGGTAGCTTTAAGAAAATATAGGAAAAATTATTTCAAAATCAGTGAATCTAATTTTATCCAACAATCATTTTGAAGGTAGATTCCCGTCCTTAATTGGTGACATGAGTAGTTTGAGAATATTAGATTTGTCATCCAATAATTTTTCTAGAGAGTTACCAATGGAAATCGTTGCCAATTGCACCTTATTGAGGTTATCAAATAATCACTTTCAAGGTGAAATTTTCTCAAAGCATTTCAATCTATCCTCACTGGAGTTCTTGAAATTGAGCAATAATCATTTCATAGGTTCTTTTCCAGTAGTACCCTTAAAGTACTTGTTGTACATAGATGTTAGCAACATTCACATGTTTGGTACAATTCCTGAATGGATAGGAGGAAATCAAAGTTTAATATTAGCATCGACTATTAACTTGAGTAGTAACTTTTTTGAAGGCCAGATTCCATGTGGAGTAAGTGCATTTTTTATAATATACCTTTCACAGAACTTGCTTTCTGGATTGTTACCGTCTTGCTTGAATTTACAGAAGGTTCTACAGCTACTTTTGCATGGGAACAAACTCACAGGGTCACTACCAAAAACCATTCTCAATTCATCATATCTTCTGACATTGGACATTAGAGACAATAACATTTTCGGCAACATCCTTGATGAAATTGATGGACTTCCAAACTTAAAAAGTCTTTTGTTGAGGGGCAATAATTTTAGTGGTTTGATTCTGAATAAGCTGTGTAGGTTAAAGATGTTAAGCATTATTGATCTTTCTAAGAACTATTTTTCTGGGACAATACCATATTGTTTTATGAACATAGCCTTTGAGAAATCAGTAGAAAGTGTTTTTCACTATGGCTATGGTACTTATATAGGATTCCCAGCTGGTATTATCTCATATAAATCTCTTTTAAATGTGGGAATTGAAATTGAAGGGTCACATATTTACTTCAACACTGTAGTTAAGATTGAGATTGTGCCGAAATACAGGTCTGACCTGTACATGGGTCCTGTCCTTGATATGATATCAGTAT
This sequence comes from Quercus lobata, assembly GCF_001633185.2. Lineage (NCBI taxonomy): Eukaryota > Viridiplantae > Streptophyta > Magnoliopsida > Fagales > Fagaceae > Quercus > Quercus lobata. The sequence goes on along the minus strand of NC_044904.1, from coordinate 39,860 downwards.
TAGACTTGTCATCAAACAGGCTAACAGGTGAAATCCCTCCACAGCTAGAACAATTATCTTCAATTCATGCATTGAACTTGTCTTACAATCAATTGATAGGTTCTATTCCAAGAACTTTCTCAAATATGACTCAAATAGAAAGTTTAGACTTTTCTCACAACAATCTCAGTGGGAAAATTCCTTCAACATTGATGTTTTTTAATTTTCTCAAAATTTTCAATGTGGCTCACAAGAACTTATCTGATGAACTTCCAGACATGAAAGCACAATTTGGAACATTTGAAAAGAGTAGCTACGAAAGAAATCCATTTCTTTGTGTTCCACTGCTAGAAGGAAATCAATTTCTTTGTGGTCCACCACTGGAGAAAAGTTTTGTTAAGATAGATGAGTCCCCTCCAACTTTAGAGGTGAGTGAAGGAAAATGGTATCAAGTTGACCTTCAAGTCTTTTTCGAGAAAATTCAAAAACATTAATGTTGAAGGAATTTTCCCACTACGATTGTTGTACAAAAGGTCTAAACTTTCTATTTGAGTCATTTGAAAAAGTTCTTGGAATAGAACCTATCAATTGATTGTAAGACAAGTTCAATGGATGAATTGAAGATAATTGTCCTATCCTTGGAGGGATTTCACTTGTTAGCCTGTTTGATGACAAGTCTAATGCTGATATCATATCAAGGACAGGACTTGTGTATAGGTCAGACCTGTATTTCGTCACAACCTCAATCTTAACTAGAGTGTTGAAGTAAATATATGACCCTTCAATTTCAATTCCCACATTTAAAAGAGATTTATATGGGATATGACCAGCTGGGAAACCTATATAAATACCACCGCCATAGTGAAAAACACTCTCTACTGGTTTCTCAAAGGCTATGTTCATAAAACAATATGGTATTGTCCCAGAAAAAAGAGTACTTAGAAAGATCAATAATGCTTAACATCTTTAACCTACACAGCTTCTTCGAAATCAAACCACTAAAATAATTGCCCCTTAACAAAAGACATTTTAAGTTTGGAAGTCCATCAATTTCATCAGGGATGTTGCCGAAAATGTTATTGTCTCTAATGTCCAATGTCAGAAGATATGATGAATTGAGAATGGTTTATGGTAGTGACCCTGTGAGTTTGTTCCTATGCAAAAGTATGCGTAGAACCTTCTGTAAATTCAAGCAAGACGGTAACAATCCAGAAAGCAAGTTCCGAAAAAGGTCTATTATAGAAAATGCACTTACTCCACATGGAATCTAACCTTCAAAAGAGTTGCTACTCCAGTTAATAGTCGATGCTAATATTAAACTTTGATTTTCTCCTATCTATTCAGGAATTGTACTAGACATGTGATTATTGCTAACATCTATGTACAACAAGTACTTTAAGGGTACTACTGGAAAAGAACCTATGAAATGATTATTGCTCAATTCCAAAAACTCCAGTGGGGATAGGTTAAAGTGCTTTGAGAAAATTTCACCTTGAAAGTGATTATTTGATAACCTCAAAGCCCTCAATTAGGTGCAATTGACAACGATTTCCATTGGTAACTCTCCAGAAAAATTATTGGAGGACAAATCCAATATTCTCAAACTACTCATGTCACTAATTGAGGATGGGAGTCTACCTTCAAAATGATTGTTGGATAAAATTTGATTCACTGATTTTGGAATAATTTTTCCTATATTTTCTTAAAGCTACCCATCAAAGCTATTATTAGAGACATCCAAAAAATTAAGATTTATACTTTGATTTCATGGCAAATGTAATGGACCCATGAAAGAGTTACCTTGAAGATTCAACCATTGTAGTCCAGTATTGTTTTTAAGCAACCAACTGGGGAAGCTTCCTTTCAACTTCATTCTGGACAAAAAAAGAACTTCTAAATCATGTTGACCTGAGAGAAACTTGCGAAAGTCGCCAATGGGATTGTTTAGATTACAATTAGTCAATACTAAGACTTGTAATTGAAACAAAGGGTCCCAACTGGGGTTTTCAATTTCTATGTCAAGTTTGTTGCTGTCGTCATTCATTAATTGAATTAGCTTAAGCTTAGAGTGATTTTAAAATAAGCTAAAAGGGAATAAACCTTCAAAAAGATTATTACTCAGATCAATGTTCTCAAGGGATGTCATGCTGGCTATTCGAGATGGAGACCAATTTCCACCAAAAAGATTATTACTCAGATCAATGAACTTGAGGGTTGTCAAATTAGCTATTGAAGTTGTATGATGATATATTGGTTGTATGGTTAATTCCATTAACGAACAAGACCTTAGTCTGCTAACTAGCTATGTGGAGGTGACCCTCTGCTGCCAGCTTCTTAGCTTTGAGGCAATAACAGGCCTGTGATGCTCTTAGGTGTTCTGGGCCGCACGCATGCTACATCGATGTATTCAACGAGTTTATAGCCTTAGTCGACAAGCTCGGGTATTCTTTGAAATTTCATCGTGATAAGGATAGATCATTGCAATTGTTGGTCTTCAACGAGGAATTCCTAGTAAGCACGAGTCATTAGCTCACGTTGACTATGTCCCTACCCTTTGTACACATCGCCTGTCGCTTTTATCGATTGAATGGTCTGGTGAAGTGTTCAGATCGTGACGACGTGGACAGTTCACTACGGACTATGTCGCGAGAAGTCCACTGAACCTTATCATTTAGAGGAAGGAGAAGTCATAACAAAGTTTCCATGGGTGAACTTGCAGAAGGATCATTGTCGAAACCTGCATAACAAAACGACTCGCGAATCGGTGACAACTGACGGGGGGCGAAGGGCGTTCGTCGCCTCCCCCCCCCCTCGGCGGGCAGGGACCTCGTGTCTCCTGCCCAAAAATTGAACCCGGGTACGTTAAGGAAATTGAGCCACGCTGGAGGCCCCGGAATGGATTGCCCCTGACATCGGCATCTTATGAGTTATCCAAAACGACTCTCGGCAACGGATATCTAGGCTCTTGCATTGATGAAGAATGTAGTGAAATGTGATACTTGGTGTGAATTGCAGAATCCCGTGAATCATTAAGTTTTTGAACGCAAGTTGCACCCGAGGGCACGTCTACCTGGGTGTCACGCATCGTTGCCCCCCCAAACTCCGGTTTGGGTGGGGCAGAAGTTGGCCTCCTCTGTGTGCTTGCGTGCGTTGTTAGCCCAAAAACGAGTCCTCGACGACGAGTGCCACGACAATCAGTGGTTTTTCGACCTTCGTTCCCCGTCGTGCGTGCCTTGTCGCTTGAACGTGCTCTTACAACCCTTACGTGTCGCCTTGACGGCACTCCCAACACGACCCCAGGTCAGGCAGGACTACCTGTTGAGTTTAAATATATCAATAAACAGAGGAAAAGAAACTTACAAGGATTCCCCTAGTAACGACGAGCGAACCAGGAACAGCCTAGCTTGGGAATCAGGTGCCCTCACGTGCGCCTCCGAATTGTAGTATGGAGAAGCGTCCTCAGTGGTGGACTAGGCCCAAGTCCTTTAGAAGGGGGCGTCGGAAAGGTTGAGAGCCCTGTCGTGCTTGGACCCTATCGCACCACGAGGCACTGTCGGCGAGTCAGGTTGTTTGGGAATGTAGCCCCAATCAGGCAGTAAATTCCGTCCAAGGCTAAATACGGGCGAGAGACTGATAGCAAACAAATATCGCAGGAAAAGATGAAAAGGACTTTGAAAAGAGAATAAAAGAGTGCTTGACTAAACAACCACATAAGCGACCCAAGAGATGAGTACAGAAACGACTAAACAACCATAGACGACCCAAGCCAGAAAATTTACAAACCCATAAGAATTCACGACCCAATACCAAAAACGACTAATCTTCGGTTGAAAGAGATCAGAACAGTAGTGGTAGCATTGATTCACCCACGCACGACGATCTAAACCCACCTGAATCCTACCCACGGTGATCTGCCATGCTGATCCCAGCCACTGATTCACTCCACCACCAAAACGCCACCACTGAACCTAGCATTCATCGATTCAGAGAGGGAAAGACCGAGAAAGGGAAAAAGGAACAGAGAAATAGAGAAAGAAGAGTGGGAAATAGAGAAGAGAGAAATAGAGAGAGAAGAGACAAAGATAGAGAACTAAGACGGAGAGTCAGAGGAGAGAGAAAAAGGAGTTAATAAAATAATAGTATTTTTTTATACAACTTGTGAACAGTAAGGTTGCATATATGCAACCTCACTGTAGTTGGGTGGGAAAAAAATTTGGATTTAGCAACTAGGATGGAGCTTGTTTTTAAGGAATTATATTGTAAAATAGCAATTAGAGGGTGTTTACACACCCCAATGCTAGTGCTTTCACAACCGCCCCCGGGTGGAGGGGGGAAGGGTATTTAAACCCTAGATATTTTGGAAACAAAAAAAATCAACCCTGGCATAAAAAGCCAAAGTATAATGTGGCATCCTACATGGTTTAAGTAAAGATCTCAAGCTTTTAAGTTCTAACCAAAACAAAGTACCTAATGAATTGTGTATGGTAGAAAGCTCACTCTTAAAGTTCTCCTTGTTTGCCTGGATGTTCGTCTCTAATACTGCAATTTCCCCAATGCTATAACTATTCGCCAATTCAATGCAGGGCTACTCAAAGAAGATAATGTTCAAATAAACATATTGCACAATGTTCTCAAAGCTCCAATTTTTGAAAGGCCAAGAATGAGAGTAGGTGTACAAGTGTTGGTATGCCTAGCCGAGAAAATATAGATTTAGCAAAGTAGATAAATAAAAGTAGTAATCTGGCATTAGATGCCAGAATTGTTGTTATGTCAAGGGCCATAAATGTAACAAAAGAGTCACATTCATGTTGCATTCACGTAATATAGGAATCACAAAGGTGGGCGCATAAGACAAGTTAAAAGAAAACTACCTAACTCCAAATATAGCATCACATATAGAAACAAATATTATTGTAAGTGTGAAGTGTGAACACTGAATAGTAGCATTTTTCTGCAAATAGCCCAGTCCACTCAAATAGCTATTAATTCATGTTTGTTGGCACATTAAAATCTGAATTTGAAAAACCCGAAGACATTTATTCTTCATATATATATATATATATATATACACATATATACATACGGCCAGATGATTGCCATCTAGCTTCTAGTATGATGACTATGGAGTTTTAGTCAATCATTATATTCTAGCCATAATGCTGGCCACCTATTCAAACAAGATAACTATTTAGCCCAAAATATCAAAAGATTTTAGTACATGATCTCTGCTTGGTAAGAAGAGGAATGCATTGGGAAGCAAATACTGTAGCATACCCATCATATAAGGTAACGTACAAAATGAATCCAAGATTTGAAAGAAAAATCAATTTATTAATCAATCCTAAGCTCTCACTGAGACAAATTATCAAAGTGGTAGTTAACAAGCAAACACTGTTACATTGGGCATGCAACAACGCGTATAAGAAATTTGTCTTTCCATAACATTTATACAGTGACTCAGCTCACTAACCATGACTTAAAACTTAGTAGCATGCTTATAAATCATTAGTCCAACAAATAACATAGATCTAAACACAATATCAACATGAGGACTCCCAGAATTAAGAGAACTGCCTAAATTAATTTGAAAAAAAAACCTGATAGAAGCTCTTTAGATTTCTCCAAGCAGCTGAAGAAGTGCACTTAGGAAGACTAGAAGAAAACTGCCACCAAAAATAGAAGAAGTAATTTGATTAGTCTCAAAGAGTGACAGGAATTAGTTGCCCAAAAATTGTACCCCAGCTGAAAATTATTTGCCTCTATTTCTTTAATAGCCTTCTCTTCAACCCCATCAGTAAAAGGGAAAAAAGAAGAAGCAAACCTGCCCATGGTTAATGAGAGAAACCAATAAGTATTTTTTGTAAGTTTCAACAGATATGAAATTTAGAGTTGACATTGGAGCAGTAACAACCTGAAAGATAAGCTATAAGCAATTAGGATGGTCATGTGCATAAAAAAAAAGGGTCAAGATGTCAATTAACAACCATTAACTTAAGTAGTGAGCCGTATATAGATAACATACATTGTGTAGGAGCTCTAGGGCTTTGCGAAAATGCTGTTGTCCTATGCATATCATCCCCCTGTAATCATAACAAAGTGAAAAACTGTAAGCAAACATCCTACATATTAATGCACTCAAGCCAGAAACCCATCATAAAATACTCATATAAATATGTCAAGAAAAAGGGGGTATTCTAATTCTGTTTAAAATTTAGGAGACAAATTCAGACTCCTATATTGAAAGCTTATATATATGGGGAAACACACAAAAAACAACTGAAAGTGAAGGGATTTCAAAAATTTCAGGCGTAATTTCATCTTTTAACTAGCGTTGGTCTAGGTCTAGTAATCTGATGTGTTATTTTTAAGACAAGGTTTTTATTGGTTTGGAAACAGCATGTACTTTGTCGATCCTAACAAAGGCTACAGCAGAGCGTGAACTAAGAGCATTCATAGTAAATCATCTATAAAATTTAGTTTTAGTAGTTCAAAACACTTAATGTTTAGTACATACACTTGAAAATGTGTTTTGTTATTTGAAAACATGTGTAAAAATATGTGAATGAAAAAGTCTTGAAAAATATGTTTAATGTTGTTTGAAAACTGAAACATATGTTTGAAATTATATACCAACAAACAACCCATGGATTAAATAAACATCAAACCCAAACCCATTTGCTCCATTTAACCCAAAAACAATTTTCTCAAATTCCTCCCAACCCTTCCCATAATTTAAAAAAAAAAAAACAAAACAAAAAAAGGCATACCATTTTTTTTAAATACACCCTGTAGCAAGCAACCCATTTAAAATAATATAAATATCTCATTAAAATAACGCTAAACATCACCCACAAGAACCAAACCATCACACAATACAGCAGCAACAGCCACTTCCACCGTTGTGCCCCACCATCCACAACCACAAACTACGGCAGCAGGAAAAAAAAAAAAACAATCCAGGCCCCAACATCCTTCCTCTTCCACCACATCTCAACCGGCAACCACCAACCCAGCAAAAAAAAAAAAAAAAAAAAAAAACCCACAATCCAGCCACCGCCAACCTTCCTCTTCCACCTCTCAACCACAACCACAAACACAGCACAGTCACCGTGACTCACCTCTCACCGAAATCAAGCCATCGAAGCTCAACCCAGAACCTCAATCCAAATCAAAACCCAATCTCAGACGCGATCCATGATCCGGCTGCAACCCACAACCTCAACCGAAATCAAAACCCAGAACCCACCAAATCAACCAAAACCGGACCAAATCTCAGCCGTGATCTATGATCCACCACCACCATGATCCACCGGGGAAAGGGAAAGAGAACAGGTGAGAAGAGAGAAGGAAAAAAAAAAAAGAGCACTGAACAGAGGATAAGAAAAGAGAGGAAAAGAATAAAGAAAAAAAAAGTAGAGATACGGATCAGAGGAGAGGAGAAGAAGAAGAGAGAGAGCCATAACAGAAACCAAAAAAAAGAAAAGAGAGAGAAGGGTTTGAGTGGAGAGAGAAGCAGCGAGAAAGAGTCTGCGGTTAGAGAAAAAAAAGTGAGCTAGAGAGAGAGAACGGCTTGGTTTTTAAGATCCGGTGTTTGTAGCTCTTGGTGGCCACAAGCAAGAGGATCGCCATGGAGGCTCAGTCTGAGAGAAGAGTGAGAAAGAAAGAGATAGAGCTACTACGGCTGTAGTGTGGAAAGAGAGATAGAGAAGAAATTTGAGATAAAAAAAAAAAAGATAAAAAAAAAGGGATTTCCTTAGAATCTGCCCCACATCAGGCCCAATACGTGAGTATCCACGTTTACGTCTCCGCGTTTTACCCCTTTTTTTTTTTTTTGGCACACGTTTAGGTATGTGGTTACTGATTATGAACAGTAGTCGTACGGACTCATAAATATCATTTTTTTTTTTAACAATTTTTTCATTACAAATAGGTCTCAAAATACCATTTATATATTTAAAATTTATTTTATTATAGTACTTTTTGTTTTCAGTTTTCAATTTCAGTAAAATAAGTTCTATCTAAATATATCCTTAAATTAAAGAACCAAGCCCACATTAAACAATGTTATAAGTATTGTTTCGGTAACCATTTCAGTTTATACTTTTTGGAATTACCCACTAATATATATATATATATATATATATAATTACAATTATTTTGACATTAACTAATAAACTCAATAGAGAGATTTGAAAAGAAATCTTAATCAACTTATACAAGTAGTTAGATGGTTTTAAAAAAAATAGTTAGATGACTTTTTAAAAAATATATTAAATTAGAACAATTGGTTTTTTTTTTTTTTTTTTATAAATAAACATGGATGTTGGGCATTGTAAAATATGAAGCTTCCATATGCCTAGCCGAGAAAATATAGATTTAGCAAAGTAGATAAATAAAAGTAGTAATCTGGCATTAGATGCCAGAATTGTTGTTATGTCAAGGGCCATAAATGTAACAAAAGAGTCACATTCATGTTGCATTCACGTAATATAGGAATCACAAAGGTGGGCGCATAAGACAAGTTAAAAGAAAACTACCTAACTCCAAATATAGCATCACATATAGAAACAAATATTATTGTAAGTGTGAAGTGTGAACACTGAATAGTAGCATTTTTCTGCAAATAGCCCAGTCCACTCAAATAGCTATTAATTCATGTTTGTTGGCACATTAAAATCTGAATTTGAAAAACCCGAAGACATTTATTCTTCATATAAATATATATATATATATATATATATATATACACATATATACATACGGCCAGATGATTGCCATCTAGCTTCTAGTATGATGACTATGGAGTTTTAGTCAATCATTATATTCTAGCCATAATGCTGGCCACCTATTCAAACAAGATAACTATTTAGCCCAAAATATCAAAAGATTTTAGTACATGATCTCTGCTTGGTAAGAAGAGGAATGCATTGGGAAGCAAATACTGTAGCATACCCATCATATAAGGTAACGTACAAAATGAATCCAAGATTTGAAAGAAAAATCAATTTATTAATCAATCCTAAGCTCTCACTGAGACAAATTATCAAAGTGGTAGTTAACAAGCAAACACTGTTACATTGGGCATGCAACAACGCGTATAAGAAATTTGTCTTTCCATAACATTTATACAGTGACTCAGCTCACTAACCATGACTTAAAACTTAGTAGCATGCTTATAAATCATTTGTCCAACAAATAACATAGATCTAAACACAATATCAACATGAGGACTCCCAGAATTAAGAGAACTGCCTAAATTAATTTGAAAAAAAAACCTGATAGAAGCTCTTTAGATTTCTCCAAGCAGCTGAAGAAGTGCACTTAGGAAGACTAGAAGAAAACTGCCACCAAAAATAGAAGAAGTAATTTGATTAGTCTCAAAGAGTGACAGGAATTAGTTGCCCAAAAATTGTACCCCAGCTGAAAATTATTTGCCTCTATTTCTTTAATAGCCTTCTCTTCAACCCCATCAGTAAAAGGGAAAAAAGAAGAAGCAAACCTGCCCATGGTTAATGAGAGAAACCAATAAGTATTTTTTGTAAGTTTCAACAGATATGAAATTTAGAGTTGACATTGGAGCAGTAACAACCTGAAAGATAAGCTATAAGCAATTAGGATGGTCATGTGCATAAAAAAAAAGGGTCAAGATGTCAATTAACAACCATTAACTTAAGTAGTGAGCCGTATATAGATAACATACATTGTGTAGGAGCTCTAGGGCTTTGCGAAAATGCTGTTGTCCTATGCATATCATCCCCCTGTAATCATAACAAAGTGAAAAACTGTAAGCAAACATCCTACATATTAATGCACTCAAGCCAGAAACCCATCATAAAATACTCATATAAATATGTCAAGAAAAAGGGGGTATTCTAATTCTGTTTAAAATTTAGGAGACAAATTCAGACTCCTATATTGAAAGCTTATATATATGGGGAAACACACAAAAAACAACTGAAAGTGAAGGGATTTCAAAAATTTCAGGCGTAATTTCATCTTTTAACTAGCGTTGGTCTAGGTCTAGTAATCTGATGTGTTATTTTTAAGACAAGGTTTTTATTGGTTTGGAAACAGCATGTACTTTGTCGATCCTAACAAAGGCTACAGCAGAGCGTGAACTAAGAGCATTCATAGTAAGTGCCCGTTTGGATAGAGCTGAAACTTGCGTTTCAGCTCTACGTTTTCCTACTGAATAGTAAAAACACTATGCATACTATTCACACACTGTTTATGTACTGTTCATGCACTATTCATAGGTCCCACGATACTATTTACACATTTAAAAATTATTTTGCTACAGTGTTTTCAGTTTTCAATTTTCAGTTTCAGCAACAATAAGCTCAATCCAAACGGACCCTAAATCATCTATAAAATTTAGTTTTAGTAGTTCAAAACACTTAATGTTTAGTACATACACTTGAAAATGTGTTTTGTTATTTGAAAACATGTGTAAAAATATGTGAATGAAAAAGTCTTGAAAAATATGTTTAATGTTGTTTGAAAACTGAAACATATGTTTGAAATTATATACCAACAAACAACCCATGGATTAAATAAACATCAAACCCAAACCCATTTGCTCCATTTAACCCAAAAACAATTTTCTCAAATTCCTCCCAACCCTTCCCATAATTTAAAAAAAAAAAAACAAAACAAAAAAAGGCATACCATTTTTTTTAAATACACCCTGTAGCAAGCAACCCATTTAAAATAATATAAATATCTCATTAAAATAACGCTAAACATCACCCACAAGAACCAAACCATCACACAATACAGCAGCAACAGCCACTTCCACCGTTGTGCCCCACCATCCACAACCACAAACTACGGCAGCAGGAAAAAAAAAAAAACAATCCAGGCCCCAACATCCTTCCTCTTCCACCACATCTCAACCGGCAACCACCAACCACAGCAAAAAAAAAAAAAAAAAAAAAAAAAAACCCACAATCCAGCCACCGCCAACCTTCCTCTTCCACCTCTCAACCACAACCACAAACACAGCACAGTCACCGTGACTCACCTCTCACCGAAATCAAGCCATCGAAGCTCAACCCAGAACCTCAATCCAAATCAAAACCCAATCTCAGACGCGATCCATGATCCGGCTGCAACCCACAACCTCAACCGAAATCAAAACCCAGAACCCACCAAATCAACCAAAACCGGACCAAATCTCAGCCGTGATCTATGATCCACCACCACCATGATCCACCGGGGAAAGGGAAAGAGAACAGGTGAGAAGAGAGAAGGAAAAAAAAAAAAGAGCACTGAACAGAGGATAAGAAAAGAGAGGAAAAGAATAAAGAAAAAAAAAAGTAGAGATACGGATCAGAGGAGAGGAGAAGAAGAAGAGAGAGAGCCATAACAGAAACCAAAAAAAAGAAAAGAGAGAGAAGGGTTTGAGTGGAGAGAGAAGCAGCGAGAAAGAGTCTGCGGTTAGAGAAAAAAAAGTGAGCTAGAGAGAGAGAACGGCTTGGTTTTTAAGATCCGGTGTTTGTAGCTCTTGGTGGCCACAAGCAAGAGGATCGCCATGGAGGCTCAGTCTGAGAGAAGAGTGAGAAAGAAAGAGATAGAGCTACTACGGCTGTAGTGTGGAAAGAGAGATAGAGAAGAAATTTGAGATAAAAAAAAAAAAGATAAAAAAAAAGGGATTTCCTTAGAATCTGCCCCACATCAGGCCCAATACGTGAGTATCCACGTTTACGTCTCCGCGTTTTACCCCTTTTTTTTTTTTTTTGGCACACGTTTAGGTATGTGGTTACTGATTATGAACAGTAATTGTACGGATTCATAAATACCATTTTTTTAACAATTTTTTCATTACAAATGGGTCTCAAAATACCATTTATATATTTAAAAATTATTTTATTATAGTACTTTTTGTTTTCAGTTTTTAATTTCAATAAAATAAGTTCTATCCAAATATAACCTTAAATTAAAGAACCAAGCCCACATTAAACAATGTTATAAGTATTGTTTCGGTAACCGTTTCAGTTTATACTTTTTGGAATTACTCACTAATATATATATATATATATATAATTACAATTATTTTGACATTAACTAATAAACTCAATAGAGAGATTTGAAAAGAAATCTTAATCAACTTATCCAAGTAGTTAGATGGTTTTAAAAAAAATAGTTAGATGGCTTTTTAAAAAATATATTAAATTAGAACAATTGGTTTTTTTTTTTTTTTTTTATAAATAAACATGGATGTTGGGCATTGTAAAATATGAAGCTTCCAAGAAATTACCAACCCCACGTGATTGTCTTTTCAACGACTTTTTTTCCTTTTTTTTTTTGTAAATAAACATGGATGTTGGGCATTGCAAAATATGAAACTTCCAAGAAATTACCAACCTCACGTGGATGTCTTTTCAATGGCTTCCTTTTTTTTTATTTTGAGAATCTTTTTAATGACTTCCTATTTCTACTTTTTAAACTATTTCATCTTTTTTTTACGTAATACTTGGATTATGTGGTCAACTCAATAAAGCAAATAAAACACTACCCCCTTACTTTGCTAAAAGTCCGAAACGCCATCTCAAGTTCACTTCTCACAAATCTTAGCTAGGTGCTAGTGGAGTCTTTGCAAAGACATGGGTTCTAACCTTTAAGAGGAAGCATACAGCCATACATAAATGATAAATCTAATTACTGTGAGCTTTTCTTGATTTTTTTTTTTCTTCCTTATCTTCTTTTTCCTTTTGTTTTTTTTCTCTTGATTTTTTTCTTCTCACCTCCTCATCCTTCCTTTTATTTTTCCCCCTCACCATGGCTCATAAGATTTTCTCTTGTATTCTATCAATTTTTTTTCACATGAAACTCATTCCGGCTGAATCCATAATTTCGGCTAGTATTTCCCCGAAATCACCCGAAACAGCCGGAACACCCCGAAATGACCCGAAATTTGTTCCGAGGTGGAACAAGGGGGTATACCATTTCAGTTTACTTGCTAGAATGATATTTTCCGGCCATTCCGGCTGGAATGGAACAGAATTAATAATAGTGCCTTTAATTAAAACAAAACAAAACACACACACCTTTGAGCCCAAAACTGAAACCATTTCCAACCTTATAATACCAAACCTCTTGCAATTCGGCCCAAAAAAAATTAACAAGCATATGCCTCTATCAAGTCTAATATAAATCAAACTAAATTCACCTAAGCCCAAATCCATTAGCGCATAAGTTTGCAAAATTGAACATTGCAAAATTAAAGGTGTGGGGACACGATTTTCGTTAACCCGGTCCTGGACGATCAGGCCCTGGCCCAAGAAGTCCCACACAATGAAGTTTGTAGAGTATGGGCTGAAGAACTCGGTTCCAGTTGGCTCAAATGGTTCGTTGCATGTTCTTAGTGGATGTAGAAACGTAAATCAAGAAAATGTATGTGAAAGTGGAAGTTCTATTCATGGACATGCTTTCATACAATGACTTCTTTCTTTTCTCTCTTCTCTCCTCCCCTTTTTTCCGTCCCCCTTTCAGGGGGACTCTTACATATGATATAGGCCCTCTTTTATCATCTAGGCGCTACACTTGTTGATCATCCAAACCCCCACTTGAGCACCTGTTCCATTAGACGCCCTTACCAGTTCTTTGTGAGTTGCAGTGACCAAGGTAACACTGTTCAGGGGTCTTATCTTCGTTAATGCGGCCAGGAGAGTAGTTGTGGTGTATTTAATGTGGTGGTGATACCCTTTGCTGGGATATTTTGAGCCTTCTTTCTTTTTATGCGTTTGGGGTGAGGGCTACAGTAACTGGGATGAATCATTGATCTGGACTTTGGGATGTCCGAGCAGGAATTACTCCTCGGACGTGTTTTCTTCGCCCAGTTGGCTTGGGCAGGGATTATGGGCCGCGACGTCTCCTCGGACAAGATCGTCCTCGGACGGGCCCAAGGCCCAGCCAACTTATTATTCTGGGCCGGTCCCCACAATAGCTCCTTAAAACTCCGGTTTTGATCTCCCTCCAAGAAGAAAAGCGGGGTTTTGACATTTATGAAGGATGGAACAGATGAAATCTTGGTTCGCGCACATGGGCGGTTACTTTTGACGCGCCACAATTTACGAGGCACGGCCATTTACTCCAGACAGTTTTATGTCCCCTTCATCCAACGGCGAGATGTGGATCTGACGGCTAGCATTGCTCCTTGAATTCGTGAGCGGGTGGGATTTTTTCTCTCTCCCTCCTGCTATATAAAGCGCCTGAGAGGCTTATTTTTTCTTTTTTATCCGCACATCAGAACAGAGAGCTCCAGAGAACTCCAGCGCCTAGAAATCCTTAAGCACCTCCGTCCTTTAAATCTCCATAATCGTTTCTGCGAAGCGCCCTTCCTAGAAGAGCTTTTCGACCACCTCACTGGTCATTTGTGAAGATATCCGTAAGTTCTGTTCGCTTCGTCGCTTCGATTTTCTCCTCGGATTTTACTTTTCTCCTCGGTCTTTATTTTCATTCCTCCAGTTCAACTTAGATGGGTAAGTTCAAAAAACTAGTAGACACTCCGACTGCTATGGAGGTTTTTAGGGCAAAATACCACATCCCGCCGGGGGTGGTTCTGCGGTACTGTCCCCTAGAAGGAGTACTGTTAGATAGAGGCGTGGGTGAAGTGGTCATTCCCATGATTGCCTTTATACAAGGGGGAATGACACTCCCCATGCGTAGGATTACCCGGGACTACTTGTTCCACCATAGGTTGACGCCACACCAGTGCGCTCCAAACATGTTCAGGGTACTAGGCTGCATAGATGTCTTGAACGTGCGAATGGGTCTGGGTCTGACTTGGTATGACGTGGTACGCATGTACGAGTGCCACTACGTCGAGAATGGAGGGTATTACTTTAAATCTCGATCTGAGGTGGTTAGGCTAATCTCCTGTCTCCCTATATCCAATAAGACCATGAAGGATGACTTCCTTATTACCTCAGGAGAATGGAGCGATGGTCTTCATTGTCCAACTCAGGCAGGAACCCCAGGTGCGGCGCCTTTAGGCCCAATCCTTTAGGGAAGGGGCTTAGCTCCTCGGACTTACTCTCTTTTCCATTTGTCATAAAT
This sequence comes from Quercus lobata, assembly GCF_001633185.2. Classification (NCBI taxonomy): domain Eukaryota; kingdom Viridiplantae; phylum Streptophyta; class Magnoliopsida; order Fagales; family Fagaceae; genus Quercus; species Quercus lobata. The sequence goes on along the minus strand of NC_044904.1, from coordinate 24,821 downwards.
CTATTAGTTTAATTCTGATTTTCTTCTCGACTGTAATGCAGATAAAGCTTTGGTTGCTCCCAGGCTGAGCCACGTGAACGTTCCGGCCCTAAATTATCTTTTAAGGTCAGAAATCTACGTCCACAAGGACGGGCAGCTGCGTGCGTGTCATTTGGTTTTGGGCTATCAACCACTAACCCGTGCTTTCCAACTCGTTGGCCACGCCATTAGAGCTGGTAGCCCCCAGTTAGCTAGGATTGACGTGTCCCAGCCTAAGTTTTTGGCCCAAGTAGATCTTAAGCCAGTTGTGCTACTTGGAGTTCGGGATCCTCCGCCGGTCGTGCAACTGCCTCCAGAAGACCTTGAAGCCGCCGTGCCAACTGAGGAAGAGGTTGAATCATCTCGTCTTTCCCTTGAAGAGGAAATAGACGAGTTCTATTTTGAGGAGGAGGTTGACAAAGCCCCCGTAGTTGAGCTCTCGGATCCTGAAGGAGAGCAGGATCGCAACTCCGTGGCTGGCGGTCCAATCATTATAACTTGCTCGGACAATTCTTCAGATGAGGAAGTAGGCGATATGGCTGGTAAGGGAAAATCTTTGCGAGAACTGATGTCCAGTCGAGGAAAGAGTCAGTCCTCAAAGGCGCCTGCTAAGGCACAAAACCAGGACCCTCCTCCAATCGCCCCTCAAGTTCCTTCCGACCTTGGCCTCAAGGTTAACCCTGACCTAAAAAAGAAGAGGCCGACTGACGTTCTTGAGGAGGGTGAAGTGGCCCCCCGCCCGGCCAAGCAGCAGAAAGCCACTTGGGGACAGAGGAGTAAGAGGGCTAACTCCACGGAGAGCCGGGATGAGGAGAATCGGGCTGAGGTGCGCGTTAATCCCCGCGCATGGAGTCCGAAGATGGAGCTGGACGGGGTCGCTATCCCCTATACTGCTTTGGTTCGCGAGTACAACAGGGGCAGAGCGGGTTATATAGCTAAGGCCTTGGAGCAGCCAGTGCTCCTTTCTCGGGATATGGAGGCCTACAGGCGGTTCTCCCAGCCCGAACTTTTTCTGTCCCTTAAAAGGGACCTTGCGATGGTAAGCCTTTCTTGCATCCTCTTATTAAGTCATTAATATTGTTGCATTCTATCCTAACTCTGGTTTTATTTTGTTGGCAGATCATCCAGCAGGTGTTTGTGACTGAGGAGTTTTGCCGCAACAACCGCAGCTTGGCTGAAGCTGAGGTTCAGTCTCGGACTGAGGTGGAGAAGACCGTGGGGTCCCTCAAGCAAGAAATCTTTGAACTGACGGAGAAGTTCAAAGAGTCGGAGAAACAGCGCAAGAGCACGGAGGCTGGCCTGAAGAGTGCTGAAACCCAAGAAGAGGATCAGCGCCAAAAATTGTACGTAACTGAAACCAGTCTTGCTATTGAGAAGCAGAATGTACTGGAACTTAAGGCCGCTCTGCAGAAAGCTGAGGATGAGATGAGGCGGGTTAAAGAAGAGGCCCAGCTAATCCGAGAGGCTGCAGAGGCTGAAAAGAAAGCTTCTCGTCAGCTCGGAATCCAAGAAACGGAGGCCAGGCTATCCGAGGAGATCCCTGAGGTGTGCAGGGACTACTGCAGCATCTCATGGGCTCACGCCCTTGATGCTGCAAGAATTCCTGCGGATTCGGCGCTGAGACTGCCCGAGAACGTCTTCTATCCTCAGGAGATCCGAGAGAATCCTGATGGCGCCCAAGCGGCTTCTGAGCAGGACTTGGCGGTGCCTGATGCTGTCCCTATGCTTAATAAAGCGAAGGATCCTGCCATGGACTCTATTTCCGAGGCTCCTCCTCCTAAGCCAGAGCAGAAGAAGGATCCTCCTGCTAAGGCTTAGCTTTTAGGCTTTTAATTTTTGTATTTCCCCTTTTTTTTTGAATGAGAGTCGTCCTGTTTTTGTGTTCTTTTGTAAGGACCTCTCTTTGTATCGACCTCAGAATATTAATATAGAATGTTCTCTTTGTTTTCTATGGATGTATGCTAGTACCATCCCTTTATTTAACGTTTGCAATGATATAAATAAATATAAACGGTCGAGATAAAAAGAATTCCGTGTAGCGAATTTGAATAAGGGTTGCAATGATGCTAGACTGCGCGCACACCTTGAAATGATTTCCCTTAAGTAATAATTTCCCCCAAGTCTGTGGTCCGAGGAGCCATGCAGGACTTAGGTTCTGTTTAAAACTTGGATAAATTGTCATAAGTAATAATTTCCCCTAAGTCTGTGATCCGAGGAGCCATGCAGGACTTAGGTTCTATTTAAAACTATGAATAGCTGTCATAAGTAATAATTTCCCCTAAGTCTGTGGTCCGAGGAACCATGCAGAACTTAGGTTCTGTTTAAAACTTGGATAAATTGTCATAAGTAATAATTTCCCCTAAGTCTGTGGTCTGATGAGCCATGCAGGACTTAGGTTCTGTTTAAAACTATGAATAGTTGCTATAAGTAATAATTTCCCCTAAGTCTGTGGTCCGATGAACCATGCAGGATTTAGGTTCTGTTTAAAACTTGGATAAATTGTCATAAGTAATAATTTTCCCTAAGTTTGTGGTCCGAGGAGCCATGCAGGACTTAGGTTCTGTTTAAAACTTGGATAAATTGTCATAAGTAATAATTTCCCCTAAGTCTGTGGTCCGAGGAGCCATGTAGGATTTAGGTTCTGTTTAAAACTTGGATAAATTGTCATAAGTAATAATTTCCCCTAAGTCTGTGGTCCGAGGAGCCATGCAGGACTTAGGTTCTGTTTAAAACTATGAATAGTTGCCATAAGTAATAATTTCCCCTAAGGCTGTGGTCCGAAGAGCCATGCAGGACTTAGGTTCTGTTTAAAACTTGGATAAATTGTCATAAGTAATAATTTCCCCTAAGTCTGTGGTCCGAGGAGCCATGCAGGACTTAGGTTCTGTTTAAAATTATGAATAGTTGCCATAAGTAATAATTTCCCTTAAGTCTGTGGTCCGAGGAACCATACAGGACTTAGGTTCTGTTTAAAACTTGGATAAATTGTCATAAGTAATAATTTTCCCTAAGTCTATGGTCCGATGAGCCATGCAGGACTTAGGTTCTGTTTAAAACTTGGATAAATTGTCATAAGTAATAATTTCTCCTAAGTTTGTGGTCCGAGGAGCCATGCAAGACTTAGGTTCTGTTTAAAACTTGGATAAATTGTCATAAGTAATAATTTCCCCTAAGTCTGTGGTCCGAGGAGCCATGCAGGACTTATATTCTGTTTAAAACTATGAATAGTTGCCATAAGTAATAATTTCCCCTAAGTCTGTGGTCCGAGGAACCATGCAGGACTTAGGTTCTGTTTAAAACTTGGATAAATTGTCATAAGTAATAATTTCCCCTAAGTCTGTGGTCCGAGGAGCCATGCAGGACTTAGGTTCTGTTTAAAACTATGAATAGTTGTAAATAGACCAGTGGGCATAGGATAATCACGAAACAAAACATGGGCAAAGTCGTTTTCATTAATAATAGTATCTTCTTAGGTTATTTACATTCCATGGTCGAGGTATAGTTTTTTCATCCAAATCTTCTAGATAATAAGCGTCTATCCCATCCATGGATGTGATGCGATACGGTCCTTCCCAATTGGGCCGCAACTTGCCTCAAGAGGGGTTTTTTGCGCTGCCGAGAATCTTTCTCATTACGAGATCACCCGGACCTAAAGGTAGCAGTTTAACATTAGCATCATATCCTTGTCTTAGCTTCTGATGATAATAGGCCATATGGATCGTTGCTTTTTCCCTTCTTTCCTTGGCTAGGTCTAGACTTCTTCCCAATAGCTCGTCGTTACTGTTTGGGGTAAATGAGTTAGACCTCAGTGTGGGAAAGTTGTTTTCGATTGGGAGCACGGCCTCAGCCCCATAAGTCATTGAAAAAGGGGTTTCACCGGTTGACCGTCGCGGCGTTGTCCGATAGGTCCATAAGACGTGTGGGAGCTCTTCTACCCATCTCCCCTTTGCCTCATCCAGTCTTTTCTTCAATCCGTTCACTATGACCTTGTTCACGGCCTCGACCTGCCCATTTCCATGGGGGTAGGCGGGAGTGGAATATCAGTTAATGATCCCAAACTCGCAGGAATACTACCTAAAGCTCTTGCTGTCGAATTGGAGACCGTTGTCCGAAATGAGTGTGTGTGGAGTCCCGAAGCGGGTAATAATGTTCTTCCAGATGAATTTCTAGGCATCCACGTCCCTAATGTTGGCCAAAGGTTCAGTCTCCACCCATTTGGTGAAGTAATCGGTTCCGACTATTATGTATCGCTTGTTCCCCGCAGCTTTGGGGAAAGGACCGACAATATCAAGACCCCATTGTGCGAACGGCCAGGGGCTAGAGAGGGGGTTGAGGATCCCTCCGGGTTGGTGGATATTTGAGGCGAATCTCTGGCACTGATCACACTTCTTAGCGTATTCTTGGGCCTCTCTTTGCATGTTCGGCCACCAGTATCCTTGGGTGAGCGCCCTGTGTGCCAGCGACCTTCCTCGGGTGTGACTTCCACAAATCCCCTCGTGTAACTCTTTAAGTAGAGACTCGGATTCTTCTGGATGTATGCAGAGTAGGTATGGCCTAGAGTAGGAGTGCCGATATAGTTTGTGGTCCTCCGATAGCCAGAACCGAGGAGCATTCCTCCGTATCTTCTCGGCCTCCTATTTTCCCTCTGGTAGGATGTCGTTTTGGAGGTAGCACATTGCTCGGGCATGTGCTTTTTCAGAGCCAGAGCGAGACTTAAATTTTTTTTTTCTCCTGTATAGAGTATCTCTATTTGTATTTGATCTCTGGAGAGTATTCCTTTTTCCTTCTTTATGATTTTCAGAGGGGGACATTTTGCATAACTTCTTAAATGACTATAAAGATGGATTTTGAAAGGTCAATTCAATTCAGAGAGGTGAGATGGAGAGATGGGAGCTTGAGAGTGATGAGAGAGAGGATGGTGAGATAAAGAATAAAAGAATGAAAAAAAATAAACAACAAGTATTATTTTAATCGGGAGTGTTGAATAAATTTTTTTTTTTTTTTTAGATGACTGCTACAGTGCACATCTTTCTATAGATGTGCATTGTAGCAATTCAGCTAAAAATTATTGCTTTGCCTCCATTGCTGCATGGCCCTTTTTGCTATTTTGGTGGAGCTAAAATAGCATTATAGCTACTTAGCTCCACTGCTACAAATGCTCTAAGAGCATCCATAGCAGTGGAGTTAAATTTTTAGCAATTTAGCTCCACTAAAAGTTACTTTATCTATTTTACCTACACACATGCTGCACCAGTAGATCTATTTTAGCTTTCAACATAATAAAATAATATAAACATCACAATAAAATATTATATCTACTACAATAAAATAATGTATTCCACTACCAAAAAAATATTACACCACCAACCTCAATCACCTCTACCGTCAACCACCACCACCACCACCACCGGCGGCATTCCACAGCCAAAAAAAAAGAAGAAGAAAAAAACCCACAACGAGCACAAGCCCACTGCCATAAACACAAATACAAGCCCACTTGCCCACAACAGATCGCAAAACACCAAAACCACCACCACCACTACCGGCAGTCCACAGCAAGGAAAAAAAAAAAAAAAAACCCACAACGAGCACAAAAGGAATGGGCTTCGGTCGGCGCAAAAGGAATGAGCACAACGAGCACAAAAATCCCGGTCTATAGTACCGGCTCCAACGGTCATGATCCAGGGTGCCACGTTGGCCAATGAGGCTCTGATGGGCCCACTGTTTCCGGCAGAACAAGAGACGAAAATGCCCTTCTTAACCGCCGTGAAAGCTTCGATTGCGATGGTGTCTCTGTAATACGGAGCGGACCCACCGCCGAGAGAGAGCGAAAGCACGTCAACACCGTCGCTTATGGCCTGATCCATACCCGTAAGAATATCAGATCCGAAGCACCCAACGCGGTGCTGGCCGTATGGGTCCCATGGCCGTCATTGTTGAGCTGAGGGATGAGGGAGGCTGGCGAGCTGAGGGATGAGGGAGGCCAGCGAGCTAGAGAGACCGGCGAGCTAGAGATGAGTGAGGGAGATGAGTGTTTGTCTGTTTGATGATTGAGGGAGGAGAGTGCACGGTGAAGAAGGAATGAAAAAAATAAGATTAGTTTTATTATTTTATTCGGTAGTGGGAGTAAATTTTTTTTTTTTTTAGATGAGTGCTACAGTGCACATCTATCTATAGATGTGCACTGTAGCAAATAAGCTAAATTTTATACCTTTGGCTCCACTGCTGCATGTCCTTTTTGTTATATTGGTGGAGCTAAAATAACATTATAGCTTTTTAGCTCCACTGTTGCAAATGCTCTAAGGAAGGCTATGAGAATTGATTAGGATATTTATACAACTAATAGGAGCAACTGTGCCTTCTCCCTCAATGTTTAGTCTGAACTAGAATTCAACGAGTTGCTTTTGTACAGGATACACACCTTCTACTCACTGGTGGATTTGAGAGGACACTGCGTATTTTTGATTTGAATCGTCCCAATGCACCACCAAGAGAAGTTGAGGATTCTCCTGGTTCAGTTAGAACCGTTGCATGGCTTCAGAGTGACCAGACCATATTAAGTTCTTGTATCGATAGTGGTGGTGTTCGTATGCCTAGTTGTTAATGATTGATCAATGTTAACACATTTCAATTTGTGTCTGTTATTTATTTCCTAGATTGCTTAATGTGAAATTAAGAGTTGCTTATACGTAAAGAAATAAAACTAATACATGTCAAATATTAGAAAAATTTTAAGTTCTGAAATTGGTGCTTTGTAAATCGAGACTAATAAGTGAGATGACATATGATGTTTAAAATGTAAGCCAGTTATTGATTAATTAATGGAATTCTTTAGAATATATACTCGTTTTGATGTAAAGCTTGGATAATTGAAGAATGTATGTTGAATAGACTTAGTTTGAAAGTGTTCATAAAATTCACTAGCCTCCTTGACACATATTTGATTGTGTATCTATGATACAAAGGAAGCCACCAATGTATGTGTGCATCATAGATCAAACAATGTTTAACTGAAACATAAGGGAGAAGCAGTTTAAGCAATTTTCTCCTTGAATTTGTGTTGGCTGTGGAACTCCAACAATACTCCCAACCATGGTTCTTTCGGTTGGGTGTGGAAACCACAGCTAGACTTTTTTCAATAATTCTTTATGTAGGCACAATGAGACCTTTAGTTCTAAATCGCAGAACTTGTATGTTGTTATGCTTGATTCAGAGAAACCCTAGTTCGCTGCTGATCGCTAATGTGAGAGACCAGGTATGGGGAGTTGGGTATTTAATACTGGGCCATGGGGTTTGATGGGCCGGATCGGTCAGGCCATCCATTTGGGTTCTGTCTTGTGGCCCTTGTGGGCTTATGCCAATTAGATATATATATATATATATATATATATATATATTTGGGTGAGAATAAGGCAACTTAGGATTACGATATCATAGGTTCCTTAGTCATTTTGGTCACTTTGGTGTATTTGTAGAAAACTACCTAACTAAAATGTCAAAAACACCCTTAGGAACCATATTTAGAATTTTTTGTTATGTTTTTTGCATTAGAAAGTAGATCGGTTAGTTTTTTTTTTTTTTTTTGGGGGGGGGGGGGGGGGGGGGGGTGGGGGGGTTGGTTTGGGGGGAGATTTTTTTGTGTGCATATTCTAGTGAACGTTTTCACATATTCCACAAGTTAGTATTTAAATGAGACCCGTGAAACCCCATACTTTCATAAATAAACCCCCAACTTTTTCTCCTTCAGAAGATTGTTTACGTCAATAAATTCTAACCTTTGGTAGAGGATTTGAAACCTAAACCTCCTCTCTATATCTTATTTTCCTTTCTTCTTCTTCTTCTTCTTTTTTTTTTTTTTTTTTTTTTTTTGGAAGTATTAGTGCCCTACACATGTAATTTCAGGGTAACATTTTTTTTTATTGGGTGAATTACCCAATGAAGTTGTGTGTTGAAGTTGAACAATGAGATGTATAGTTGTAAAATGTAAACTACTATAATTAATTTTAGAAATTAAATTTTACACGAATGTGGTGTAAAACCTAAGTTTTGCCTCTCTAATCTCAACATGCAACATCATCATATTACCTATTAAAGAATAGGTACAACAACACTCAATCAATTCTAATACCTATTCGAAAAATACAACTTAACTATGAATTTATTGAAATGTTATTATGTGTAGTAGGATTTATTGAATTTTAAGTAAAAAACTAATGTATCAATATCTTCTTGAATGGTGTAAAATATGAGTTTTACACTTCATCCTTACCGAATTAAAACTCTTAATTTCAATCCCTGGTAAGAATTTGGTGAGTTGAACTAACGAGTAGAAGTGGGACAGATGTACATGCAGTGGACAACATCAAAATCAATTAAAAAGTGGGAAAAGAAACGCATGAAGATGAAGTCGAGTAAACGACAAAAGCAACAAAAAAACCTTGAGTCTCAGATATCCAAACTGAATTTTGTTGTACAACAAAGGGCAATATTAATGACTACATAGGTCAGAGATATGAAGCAGATGAAGACGTTTATGTCAAGACCCTTATCCCTAATCTTCCTTCTAAACTTCAAAGCGATGTCAAGCGCCATATATGCTTACACTCTGTTTGTTTCGAAATTAACATTTTCTAGAAAATGATTCATTTTTCAAAGAGTATTTTCTAGAAAACTATCTTTATTTTTGGTGTTTGGTAACAACCTTAAAAATGGCATTGAGAATGTTTTCTGATGTTTGGTATTCACAATTTTTATAACATTTCTTGTATAATTTAAAACATGTATAATATGTATATTGTGTAAATCCACCTAATGTAATCAATATAAATAAATAATAATAAAAAAAAAACCAAGAATGAATTTGGTTTTCAAACTAAAATTTTGACAATAGATACAATCAAAATTAGCTATTCAATTTTCATGATCTCAAATACTCATCTTACTCATGTATAAAAACAGTAACGTACATAATATATATATATAAACCATACTTCTCATAATTCAAAATAACCATTATAACCTTAAGTTCCATTTTAAATAGTTCAAAATGCCACATAGGCCAAATAGTTTAACTGGCAAACTAATCTAGTACAAATAGTTTGATAAATATACCAAAAATTGTTATAAAACCGTTGACCAATCTATGAGGAGAAAAAAATAAATAAAAACCATATTAAAAAACGATGTTATAGAGGGTAGAAGAAATAGGGAGAAAAAGGAGAAGAAAAGCATATAGAGATAGGAATCTGTGGGAAGAGAAGAGGCCAAAGGGAGTGATAGTGAGGGTGTGAAAAAAAAAAAAAAAAAGGAGGAGAAGAAATGAGAGTTTATTATGAGAAAGACTGAATTAGAGAAAAAAAATATTTTTTCCTAGGTCAAAAGAAGATAATATTATGCACTGTGAGAGAGAGAGAAATTGTTTTCCAAAATTGTTTTTTGGAAAACAACCAATAAAAAATAAGTCTTATTTTTATAAGAGTTTTCCGTTTACTAAAGATAGTTTTCCGTTGACCAAATATTTTTTTTATGCTACCAAACACTACATAATATAAAAAACTATCTTTATAAAAGGTTTTCCAACGAAACAAACAGAACGTTAGATCAACTAAAGAATGTGAGTTTCATTACCTTTATAAATTTGGTAAATAAAAATTTTTCCCATGCATAATTAATGACTAAGAAATGTACTTTAAATTTCATAAATAAAAAGGGAAAAAAAGAAGAATAGTTGAAATAAATCCCAGCTTTTTGAGATATTAGAGAACTCTTCTTTTTTCTTTTTAGAATAAAATAAAGAACACTTTGAAGAAACTTCAATTGAGTAGTTAATATAATATATAAAGAATACTACTTAACCCAAAAACGAAAGCTCAGGCCCAATTATATTAAGCACTCACCATTGTCATTATTATTTAATATTTGACTTTACACACACATGCATGTTTTTTGAGAGAGTTTCAACCTATGGCATCCGCTCCTAATTATAACTTATTATCATCAAACTAAGACACCAATCAGTGTTTGATGTAGGCGAGGATTGAACACCAAATCTCTTATACAACCATCAGAGATTTTACCAATTGAGTTAACTAGAACCTATCACACATATGCATGTATACCCAATACAACTAATATATGTAATTTGTTATTTCTATACTTGTTATGTAATTACATATCGTCTTGAACAATAGTTAAACTTAAAACAAGTATTTATTTGCTTTAATGTATTATTTATAGTGAGAATGAATTATTTTTAAAAATTAATAATAAAATCCTACTAGATCCAATATCTAATGAGTAATAAAATATCATTTGAGAATTAAATAAAAATGTTAAATAAATAGATTTTAGAATTTATTAAGTGTACATTGGATGGCATGAAAAATTTATATATTTCATAGACACTATTGACATAGATAGCATATAAATCTAAAAGGCCTCAAGATATAAAATAAAAGTTGCATTACATACAGGCCCAACAAATAGTTAACTGAGAATATGGTAGGCACAAGACAATTGTGCAAAAAATGCATCATTTGAGATTGAAAGAGAAATCATCACGGCATTGAAGTCACATTTTTTCCCCTTTCCTGTATCAAGAAAAATTATGCATACAACATACATATCTACAAGTTAACCAAATTGTTAATTAAAATGAATGAAACCCCCCAACTTTCAACCTAAAAGTCTGAAATCTGTTTCATATAATTGAAGTTTTATCAACTTCAAATTGGGGATATGAGAAACAATTCGACCAATTTGGTGCAAAGTCATGGCAATTCTCTAACAAGTTTCATTCTAGGCAATTGGCTGCACCATCATATGTCATTGAATTAGGCTTATGATATTACAAAGGATGCGGTCCTATATAATAAGGCTTTTATGGATAGAACAATTCATGTAGGTTACTGAAAATGGGTTGGGATTTTACTTTGAAGTTTAGATTGCCACACAAGGTCAGAACTTTGAAATTTAGATTTGGTTGTATTTTGTTTTCCCACTAATTACTCTTAAAAGGTTCCTATCCTTTCTATTATATCCACATAGCAATAATTGCAAGAAATTTATGATTGAAATTTTTTGAAGGAAGCATATCACTGACAATAATTTTACCAGGATTTTTTGACAAATTTGGACATCCACAGGAAATTGTACCTTAAAATTCTAATCAGCTTTGGAGGCCAACAAGTTATACAAGTATAACCAAACGGGCCCAATAATATCCCTCTTCTAAACATAAATCTTAACATGTTTACATTGTAGTTTCCTTCATTTTGAAAAGATGCATTTATCTTTCCACCTTTGAATACATCCTAATTTTTCTATTTCAAATACTAACAACATACTAAACGATAATACTTCCCAGGAATGTAATTATATTAACATTCACTTTTTCAACATTTTAAGCAAAAATTATACTAACCGTATCTGTATCTTCAGTTACTGTCCAGGCAAACTTTGCCATTGGAAGCTTCTCATTAAAAGGTTTCTTAATCTTATCGAGAGCTTTAAATAATTTAATACTTAGAATAATTTGATTATAAGAAAAATATACTAGTAACTGAATAAGAATTTCATTATGTCCTGAAAATTAAAACAGTAGAAATTAGAAAGGAAATTCTCATACCAAGAACAGTTTCTAGAACATTGTCTGACTGAATAATTTTTGTTTGCAAATCCTTGTTCTGTACAATAAAAATTCGGTCAGTGCTGGTTCTATAGACAAAATGAAGGCAGCATAGAAGTTTTTAGCACCAGCAAGAGATACTTCAAACCCAGCATACTAACTAGAGACAGAGTAATTATATCTTATGAAAAATGTAAAACATGAAAATTTATAACACATATTTGAGGAATAGCAAAGGAACACAAAAGGAAAACAAAGAAACTAAAAAGAAAAAGAAAATACCTCTTTAAGAAAGTCTATTTCTGATTGGGATAAACCTCTCCTGCAGCAATTTTTTTTCTTTCTAAAATACAATTAAAAGCTAAACCAAATGCAAGATACAGCTAATTAAATCAAACTAAAGAAAGTGCAAGAATGTCTTTATAAGATAAAAGAAGAATGCAGTTTAAGACAAACATAAAGATTTAATCAAGCTGTAAGATAATGCCAGCAGTTTCCAGAGGTTTAACATCAACATTATTACAATATTACATACAATCAGACAATTATAATAACAGGGATGAAATGTGACAAAAAGATGGTGAATTTGTGGATGATGTTTTATTACACTGCCAAGTTGTAAAGGATGTATGATTCATCATGTGTTCAGAGTGATCTGGGAACTGCTTGATGGTTCTTGAGCTACTTGTCAGCTGTACAAAAGTTCAAGAAACTAAGCAAGTTCAAGAAACTAAGGACAGCTTCATGCATGGAAAACTGCCTTGTAAGTTTTCACTGTTATGACTGACTATATTGATTGGACCTCTGTTTTCCTTCTTTTTTTGAATTTTCTATCTCCTTCATGGTCACACCACACAAAAACATTTGACATTTGTAGAGCTCACTAAATTTCTTCAAAAGTATACATTTTCAGATTTGCAAAATAAAAAGGACTAGATTTTTAATCTATGTTCTTCCAATTAAAAAAATGTTCCCTTCAATTTTCAACATTGTTTCAAATTTTCAATCCATCTTTCTGTCCAAATCTGTCTAAATTAGGGTGACAGTGTCAATCATGTGCAAATCACAAGTCTAACCTCGCTGACACTAGCTATTTAATCAAAAGAATTTTAAGTTCAATCGATTAGCCAACAGCTTCACAAGCAATTTATATACTTAACAATTGCTTTTAGGAAATTAACATAAATGTGATAAGCATACTTTAGAACTAGAGGACAAGTTATATCTAAGAATAAGAATTTTAATTAAATACACAATAAGTGGGAAAATAAATAATGAATCTTACCAACATACTCACTGGTATCCATATTTAGCTCTTTTTACATCATGTTTAGGATTAAAAATGAATATGTTATACGCATTTTGAAGTTGAAGATATTCAACAAGGCTACTGAAAAGAACATCCATCATGTCCATATCCACTTGCCAAAGAGCACCCTCATCAGTCCTGTAAGCAATGAGTTAAGAGAATTACTATAGGGAGAGAAATAGATGAATCATAAATGCCAGACAAACAAGATATATATGATCCTGTAAGTTTCCTTTCGATGATTAAAGTAAATAATGAATTTAAAAAAATGTAGAAGGAAGAAGTTGCTAATTATACCCAAATGTGGCACTTGATTAACTAATTAAGCTTATATCAGTGAAGATAATTAATAAGTGATTTACCTATTACCAGAAACATCATCTCTGCCGCTGAAAACATTGATGGCATGCTCAAAAATGGAGGTAACCTTTTCACCCATTTGTATTGCATGCACAGAAAAACTGCACAAGCACATTCTTCATCGTTACCATCATATAATAGCAACATTTATTGTTATAATTTCCAATGAAATCGAGGAAGGAAATTAACAAATAAAAATGCCAAGCCCATATTCCTAAAATGAACAAGCAGACAAAATTACAAAGGAACTTACTTGTAGTTTATGTTACTGACAATAGGAAGATGATGATGTTGCCCTTTATCAACACTAATTTTGTAACATGGAGAGAGAACTGCTCCAATTTTTTATATGCGTGTATGTTCAAAGATGTGATCAATTTTTGTGAACTACCACTCAAGTTCTTCAGGGTGAAGGTTGAAATCTAAAGAATATTGGCATAAAGAAACAAATAAGGAAACCATCAAACAAATTTCTAAAAATTAAAGCCAAAAATTCAGCCAGTGTATGAATATAATAAACAGTATATTTATATACCATGGTTCCCTTTTCCTTCAAATCCAACAAAAATGAAATTCACAGGAACTGGAAGATACATGGAATCGACTTGCAGAAGCTTTAGATAATTGGCAATATTACCTGTAAAACAAGCCAGAAAATATTGTAACAGCTCAGTACTTATCATTATCAAATTGATGCTAGAGACATAGCTTTGTTTGGAAACAAGGAGACTAGAATTAAAAAAATGAAATCTAAGGGTACAAAGACTTGTTCAGCTTCATGTGCAGAGCAAACAAAATAAGCTGCAGAGGCCATGAGCATCCTATATAATATTTTTAACAACCCCAAGTTATGATACACTGCTTTTAAATGAGTAAAGGAAGCACGAGGGAAATCAACTTTTGACACCATAAAATTTGCAATTTGCAGTTTTCACTTAGAATTCTTTTACGAGGGATCAAGTCAAACTAACATATCATCATTCCAACATTGATCATTTGATTTGAAATTTTCAATTTTCCAGCCGAAAGATGTCATAATCTTCATAAATACATCCAAACCAATTATTTGAGCAAGAACCATAGCACCAAACTAAGACCAATTAAAAGAAAATTTGACACTTAAATTCTATATGAAAAGTTCAAAGCCGAATAGGCAGGCACAAAAGCATTAGATATGGAATTTTTCAGTATACAAAAACAAAAAATCATATAACTTAAGACATTTTTTTAATAAGTAAAAATCAATAGCTTAAGATATGCCTAAGTAAACTAGTATTTGCTATCAACGTGAGACTAGAAGGGTGTGGAGACTATCACAGTGTGAACATAAAGAAAGCACTCAACCTCCTGGCTATCAAGCACTAATACATTAAAGAAAATGCTGACACACTTCAGGATGATGACTTATGTACAACAAGACTTGAAGCGTCTGTACATGTCTGCCATTAGATATATTGGACCTTTATAATGGGCACAGCTGGGACACCTAGAGGGTAACACGTTTCCTTAGCAATCTATGAACTCCCTTCCTGACATCTTGTCAACCCACTTCTCAGTTTTTAGCGGATCTCTCTCCCACTTGGTCTCACGTCTTCCCCATTTCCTCAAACAAACAAACAAACTGTAACAGAGTCTCTCTTTCACAGCAGTACTTGATCAGTGCTGTCAGACCAGTCTTCCCTTCCTACACTCAAGAAAGCATTAATGCAATAATGCTATGTACAAATTTTTTTTTTTCTCACGCAAAAGATCTTTTCTTTTCTGATGAAATAATATATATATATTTTATGGAAAATAATCTTCTCTTTTCAAACTTCCATACTTTTTTTATCATACATATCTTAAGTCTATAAATCTGTCCGCCCCCAGCAATGCAGCAAACCATATACAACTCAGAAAAAGGAACATCATTTCACAGCTTTTTCTCCAAAGCTCCAAAAATGGAGCCGAAAAAAAATGCCTCCATTTTTTGTTCTTCCCAAGCAATAGTCATCATTTTCTACACTTACCCGGACTAACAGTCCCTTATCTCAAAACCATCAGCTACCTCGTCAAAGCAAAAAAAAAAGCCCTCTCATCCTCAAAATCAACACTTCCAAAAATCCCAGCGATAACAAAGAGCAAAATCACAGCTCTAAAACCAACATCCTAACAATAAGAAGCTTACAAATAGACTAGAAAACACATAAAAATCCATCATTTTTACATATTCGAAAACTACAAACATAGCCAACTCCCAATACCATCTCCACAACCTCCAAAACACCGAAAAGCAGATCCAAAACATAGAAAGCTCCCTCCTTTCTACCATCAACCCAAAAAAACCCAACAAAGGTCCCTCATTTTTGCCACTTACCCAACAACTACAACCCACACTAGCAGTAGCGACAACAACAACCACAGACAACAGTAATGAACAACAACAAAGAAAAGAGTAAAGAAGACAGAAGCAGCAAGCTAAAGCTAAAGCATTGGAAAGCAGAACAACCAAGGAGGGAAAGTGGAGAAACTGAAAAGGGGTAACATTAATTCCCTTCTCATGCTTTCAATACACGTTGTTTATGTATTCATGCTTCTATACAGTTAGTTCATGTGCGAACACACACATCACAAGGATACATTTTGTACTGATACTCAAAAAATACACAAGCTGCCTTGTTTTGAGGTACAAACTCATGCTCACTGCTCACTCACATGTGACATACCTACAGAAACAGCCACACACGGCCGAACTCAAAATACACATCCAAATCCCACTCAAATGCAAATGCCCACCAAAATTTAACACTAAATTCCAATCCTAAAAGCCACATAAATCTCCAATCGAAACCAAACCAAAAGGAAGGAGCTTTCGGCCATAGCAGAGAAACCAAAAAAAAAGGAGAGAGAACGGTTTGAGTGGAGAGAGAAGCAGCGAGAGATAGTCTGAGGTCAAAGAGAGAAAGTGAGCTAGAGAGATCGCTGTGGTGTTTGTAGCTCTTGCTGGCCACAAGCAAGAGGATCGGCCATGGAGGCTTTGTTTGAGAGAAGAGTAAGAAAGAAAGAGATAGCGCTACGGCTGTAGTGAGGAAACAAAAATGCATTTTAAATCTCATTCTGCGCGAAAATAAAATGTTTTCTTTTAAACTACTAAATTTGTCAAATGCCTTTGTTTTCACAGTTTTTTTTTTTTTTTTGATAAACTTGTTTTCACAGTTTATTAAATATGTCAAATGCTCTTGTTTTCACGCATTATGGAAATTTCACATTTTCTTTCTACTTCTTTGTGTCTTCTTACAGGGAATAAATATTTTGGGAAAAAGAATTTGCAAATTTGCAGTTGTTTGGCTATGCTATGCAATAAGATTAGTTTCATAAAATTTACCACGCTATTTATATTTTTAGTCAATGCCATGCAATCACATTTTTAACCATATCTTTTGATTTTGTTTTTGTGAAATAAGTTGTTCACATGTCAGTTGAGGATAAATTATTCGCATTTTGCACCAAATATGCTTCGCCGAGTTAAAGCCTTCAGTATTGGGGGAATAATATTGAGTGCGGGCGAAATCAAGGTAAATCACAAAAAATAATAAAATAATAAAATTGTCAATATTCTCATATTTTCTAGGAATTTACTCATTTGTATTCCTTGTTATTTCTTAGTGTCTTTTGCATGAGGTGAAATATTTAGGGAAAAAGAATCGCAATTGGTATGCTAAGCTACGCAATGAGGTAGGCCTCATTTAATTTATCAACTCATTTATGTACTAGTTAGTGCCATGAAATCACATGTTCAACCATGAATATTAATTTTGCATTCCTAAATAAATTGCTTACATGCCATATATTCACATGTAGACTTAGGTAGGTTGTATTTGAATGATGCAGGTAGGATTTTTTTGGGGGGGGGGGGGGGGGGGGGGGGATTTTAATTAAGATAAAGTTTGATCAAATTAGACTTTGTCCAACTTGCAAACTAAGCACACATTTTATAGGCCCAAACCTCTCTTTAACCATTCCCTCCCCACCACCAATAAATCCATCACAACATCAGCACTATTTCTTTTTTGAAAAAAAGAAAATTTTTTAAACAAAGCCATCATCAAAACTGCATAAATCAGAGTCTCAATTCTTAAGAGGATACTTTAAGTTGATTAGAGGAGGCTTGCAGAGTTTGAGATACAGTGAGTGCAATGAAAACTTTGAATCAGCGAGGCGCAGTAGGGCCAACTGGACGATGTTGGCAAGGAGGCTAAGATTTGGGGCGGCGGCAGGCTCGCCTTGGCGACGACGGTAGAAAGGATGCTAGGTTTAGGGATTTGAGAGAGATATAAAGGAAGCGTGAGAGTTAACTAATATTGACATGAATATTCAAGGATGTGAATATTTTATCTTCGAAAGACATTAAATATAAATTTCATAGGAAAATAAAGAAAAATTAGAATCTTTAGGGAATACTTACAATTTTAAGGCGATTTGACCCATCAAAGTTAGGTTCGTTCTTACCAAAGACTTGCAAAACCTCCTCCATCTTGATTTCTTCAAAGCTTGTAGTGAGCCTTTGAAGCTCTGAATCTTTGATAGTCTTGGTTCCCTCATAGGTTGTCTGGAGAATGGTCTATGCCTCCTAAGCAATTTCAGTAGATGATATCTTTTTGACTTCCTCATTAGTGACCACATTGAATAAACATTCAATGTCCTACTGTTGAAGTTTGTTGCCTTAATCTTGACATCATTCCAATCGGCCGGTGCTTCCTTCAGATTGGTCCAGCCTATCTCAACAGCTTGCCACACTTTCTTTTCTAAAGATTGCAAGAAAGCTCTCATGCATACTTTCTAGTATGCATAGTTAGTGCCATCAAATAAAGGAGGTATAATTAATGACTGTCTTCTATCCATGACAAATAGGGGTTAATGGATCAACACAACAAAGATTAACCCTAATCAGAGTGTGCCTGCTCTGATACCACTTGATAGGCTAAGAATGTATTGACCCCTTGTGATGAATTTATCGATTAATTAGCCAAGTTAATTAATTAATTTAATTAACATGCAAAACGTGTGGTAGCACAAACAAATCACCAATTAACTAAATATGTAGCAGAAAACAAATTGACACGGTGATTTGTTTACGAATGGGAAAAACCACCGAGACAAAACCCCATCGGGGGATTTTAAGGTCACCACTCCCGAGAATCCACTATTATCAAACACAAGCGGTTACAAGTAAAGGAATCTCAATACCTTATACCAACTTACAGTTGAACCTTTACTCCAATACCTAATTAGACTTGTTCTATAGTGACAATCTTTCTTTGTAATTCACAACTCCTGGTACGTGACTAACCAATTGCGTGGATCCCAATATGCGACTTCAATCACCAACTAGAGAAGGTTGTTGGCTGCAAAATTCTTCAGTTTATCTAGACGATAAAGATCAAGAAGATACTTAGTCACAAAACCCTACGATGTACAAACACAGTAACTTCTTCACAAGAACGATGAATTAGGGCAAACTCTGTCTCCGGTCACAACTTGCTTTAACAAACTTTTGCGTAACACTTGTGCAACTTGTGTCCACTTTGATGGTCTTTAAAATAATTCTTTTATATGTCTAAGGTTGTAAGAAAAGAAAACCCAAATACATAATCACGGATTTGAAAAAAATAGAACAGAAAATCTGTTTTTCTTAAACCTCGACAGATAGTCATCTATCAAGCAGCTGTCAAGTCACAGGGGTGGAACAACTCTTCAAGCTTAATAGATACTAGTTGTCAAGTTTTAATAAACTTGCACTTTTCAGCTTGAATCTTGGACAGACTTGCATGGCTTCAACACTTGATCTTGAAACAAAGTTTCTTGAAGTATTTAACACATTCTAGTTCTACCCAAATACAAGTAAAGTGCGTTTTGTCAAAGGATTAGCCAATTACATAACATAGTGACATATGTTCCTAACAAGTGAATCACATATGTCTTAACAAACTCCAACTCATTCCAATCTTTCTTTCATTCTTATCAGCTTCCACTTTAGAAAGGGAGAGATTCCAAACCCAATAGTATGGATTAATATACGTGTGATGCATAAGTTTGGACGAAATATTTCAACAATTTTGGTAATTGTGGTTAAACCTCCATTCAAAGAAATATAAATTTGTTGAATTTAAAGGGTTTTATTTGGTTTTGAAGTAGAATTTGGGGATTTTATAAATTTGGAAGTTTTAAGTCTTGGGGTTTTTCATATTTGCGTCTCAGTAGGTTGATCTTAATTTTTCACCTTAAATACTTTCTATTTGGGTTCATGTGATTTTTTGTTTTCTTAATTAAAGCTATGATTTTTGGTTTATTGATTATTTGTTTGGATTCAACATGAAAGATAATGGAATTAGGTGTTATAATTTTAATATTGTTTCCTGTTTTGAATTGTCTATATTGTTATTACTATGACTAAGTAGGATTGAGAAAAGTATAGAAGTTAAATATTTTTTTTTTTTTTTTTTTTTTTTTTTTTTTTTTTTTTTTAATTTTTAAATACTAACAAAATGTCTATAATATGCATATTATTAAGCCAATTTTCTATTTCTAAATTTCTTAGATTTTATTATAAATAATTTTTTTGTGCATAAACAACATTCTACTACTGCCACGTCAAAGTTGTGGCAAAAAAGTTGTAAGTTTATATTCTTTACTCATTGTTGGATTTTTAAAATTTTTTATAATCAATAGTTTTCCCGTGCACCGCACGGGTTAGCAACTAGTATATGGTATAGAGAAAGTTATGATTTTCTACTATTTGGTTATGTCAAAAAAGTGGAAAGAAAATAGAGAAAACAATTAGAAGACAAAGAAGATTTTAGAAAATTTGATTGTTACAAACCAAATTCGCACTCTTCTATCTTTTTTGTGCAATCAAATATAAAGCTCCAAAGGCACACTTGCTTGATGGCCGGGCTAGTGCTGGTGCAACTGTTGATTCGGCTAGAAAAAAAAAAAAAAATATATATATATATATATATATATATATTTGTAAAAAAAATCTTTGTAAAATAACAACAAAATAAAATAAATTACTGTTGATAGTAGTGTGCATTTGATATTCAATGTGGTTTATAATCTAGAATGAGCTAGCTTTAATGTGACCAAAAAAAAAAAAAAATGACATCACCAACTATAACTTGCCACATGGATGAATTGTTGCACAAGTTGTGGCACCAGACTTTTTCATTAAAAAGTCCTCCATAAAAAAAGAAAAAAAAATTTAAAAAGTCCAGGGCAAAGCACTTTTTACAATAAAAAAAGACAGATGGTTAAGCAACAATAATTTTATATTGTTGACACATAACACTTTTGACACATATTTCTGTAGCAACAATTTTAAGTATTTAAATATCAATAACACTTTTGACACATATTTCTGTAGCACTAAAATACGTATTTCCAAAAAATTGAAAATTGAACAACAATACTTAAACACTGTTACCAATTAGGCCCTTTGTCTCGCCTATTTTTGGCAACTGGATTGCAATGATTCAAATTTTTCTCCCTCCTAGTAACATTGTTTAAGTGTTGTGGAAATACGTGTAAATGAAAAAGTGCTGTGAAAATACTTGTTGTGTTGTTTAAACAACGAAAACTGTTGTTTAAATCACTCAACCAAATAAGCCCTAAAATTTTCTCTCCTCTTTTTGGTTAGTTTGGCAGTCAAAGAAATGCACAAAAATTAGGGAGCAATGGTATTGTCGAAATTGCCTTTCTCATTCCTCTAGCTGGTCACATCGTTTCTCCCTTCTCTTTTATAGGTGCTCATTTAGTATTTAACAAACTATGAACTAATATAGAAAAAAAAAAATTATTTCTTAATACATTATAATCAGTAGTGGAGCTAGTAATTTTTGCCTGGGGCCAACCCAAATATAACAAAATTATTATGGGTTTTTTTTATTTATTTATAATTCTATTCTAATTAAAAAAAATTGACGACATGAT
The DNA here is from genome assembly GCF_001633185.2 of Quercus lobata. Lineage (NCBI taxonomy): Eukaryota > Viridiplantae > Streptophyta > Magnoliopsida > Fagales > Fagaceae > Quercus > Quercus lobata. The sequence goes on along the minus strand of NC_044904.1, from coordinate 3,540 downwards.
TCTTAATTAATTGGATATTCGACATAATTTTAGACACTAGTTATATATCCATTTTAAAAATATATAAATAATAATCTGTATGCAATCAATCAAAGAAAAATAATTCAAATAAAAAGCTAAATATAAAATAAATTAATACAATTGGGTTTTAGGGTTTAATACAATAGGGTTTAGGGTTTAGGGTTTAGGGTTTAGGGTTTAGGGTTTTAGGGTTTTAGGGTTTTAGGGTTTTAGGGTTTAGGGTTTAGGGTTTAGGGTTTAGGGTTTAGGGTTTAGGGTTTAGGGTTTAGGGTTTAGGGTTTAGGGTTTAGGGTTTAGGGTTTAGGGTTTAGGGTTTAGGGTTTAGGGTTTAGGGTTTAGGGTTTAGGGTTTAGGGTTTAGGGTTTAGGGTTTAGGGTTTAGGGTTTAGGGTTTAGGGTTTAGGGTTTAGGGTTTAGGGTTTAGGGTTTAGGGTTTAGGGTTTAAGGGTTTAGGGTTTAGGGTTTAGGGTTTAGGGTTTAGGGTTTAGGGTTTAGGGTTTAGGGTTTAGGGTTTAGGGTTTAGGGTTTAGGGTTTAGGGTTTAGGGTTTAGGGTTTAGGGTTTAGGGTTTAGGGTTTAGGGTTTAGGGTTTAGGGTTTAGGGTTTAGGGTTTAGGGTTTAGGGTTTAGGGTTTTAGGGTTTAGGGTTTAGGGTTTAGGTTTAGGGTTTAGGGTTTAGGGTTTAGGGTTTAGGGTTTAGGGTTTTAGGGTTTAGGTTTAGGTTAGGGTTTAGGGTTTAGGGTTAGGGTTTAGGTTTAGGTTTAGGGTTTTAGGGTTAGGGTTTAGGGTTTAGGGTTAGGGTTTAGGGTTAGGGTTAAGGGGTTTAGGGTTTAAGGTTTTAGGGTTTAGGGTTTAGGTTTAGGGTTTAGGGTTTAGGGTTTAGGGTTTAGGGTTAGGGTTTAGGGTTTGAAGGGTTTAGGGTTTTTGGGGTTGAGGGTTTAGGGTTTAGGGTTGAGGGTTGAGGGTTGAGGGTTTGAGGGTTTAGGGTTTTAGGGTTTAGGGTTTAGGGTTTTAGGGTTTAGGGTTTTAGGGTTTAGGGTTTAGGCTTTAGGCTTTAGGGTTTTAGGGTTTTAGGGTTTAGGGTTTAGGGTTTTAGGGTTTTAGGGGTTTAGGGTTTAGGGTTTAGGGTTTTTTAAAGGGTTCTAGGTTTAGTTTTAGGGTTAGGTTTAGGGTTTTAAGGGTTTTAAGGTTTTAGGGTTTAGGTTAGGGTTAGGGTTTAGGGTTTTTAGGGTTTAGGGTTTAGGGTTTAGGGTTAGGGTTAGGGTTTAGGGTTTAGGGTTTAGGGTTTAGGGTTTAGGGTTAGGGTTTAGGGTTTAGGTTTAAGGTTTAGGGTTTAGGTTTAGGGTTTAGGGTTAGGGTTAAGGGTTTAGGGTTTAAGGGTCTTTAGGGTTAGGGTTTAGGGTTTAGGGTTTAGGGTTAAGGATTTTAGGGTTTTAGGGTTTTAGGGTTTAGGGTTTAGGGTTTAGGGTTTAGGGTTTAGGGTTTTAGGGTTTAGGGTTTAGGGTTTAGGGTTTAGGGTTTAGGGTTTAGGGTTTAGGGTTTTAGGGTTTAGGGTTTAGGGTTTAGGGTTTAGGGTTTAGGGTTTAGGGTTAGGGTTTTACAGGGTTTGGGTTTTAGGGTTTAGGGTTTAGGGTTTTAGGGCTTTTAGGTTAGCGCGTTTAGGGTTTAAGGGTTTAAGGTTAAGGTTTATAGGGTTATAGGTTAGGGTTGGGTTTAGGGTTTAGGGTTTAGGGTTAGGTTAGGATTAGGGTTAGGGTTTTAGGGTTTAGGGTTTGGGTTTAGGGTTTAGGGTTTAGGGTTAGGTTAGGTTTAGGGTTTAGGGTTTAGGTTTGGGTTTAGGTTTAAGGTTTAGGTTTAAGGGTTAAGGGTTAAGGGATTTTAGGGCTTTAGGGATTTAGGGATTAGGTTTAGGGTTTTAGGGTTTAGAGGTTAGGGTTTGGGGTTTAGGGTTTAGGGTTTAGGGTTTAGGGTTTAGGGTTTAGGGTTTGGGGTTTAGGGTTTAGGGTTTAGGGTTTAGGGTTTAGGGTTTAGGGTTTAGGGTTTAGGGTTTAGGGTTTAGGGTTTAGGGTTTAGGGTTTAGGGTTTAGGGTTTAGGGTTTAGGGTTTAGGGTTTAGGGTTTAGGGTTTAGGGTTTAGGGTTTAGGGTTTAGGGTTTAGGGTTTAGGGTTTAGGGTTTTAGGGTTTAGGGTTTAGGGTTTAGGGTTTAGGGTTTAGGGTTTAGGGTTTAGGGTTTAGGGTTTAGGGTTTAGGGTTTAGGGTTTAGGGTTTAGGGTTTAGGGTTTAGGGTTTAGGGTTTAGGGTTTAGGGTTTAGGGTTTAGGGTTTAGGGTTTAGGGTTTAGGGTTTAGGGTTTAGGGTTTAAGGTTTAGGGTTTAGGGTTTAGGGTTTAGGGTTTAGGGTTTAGGGAGGGTTTAGGTTTAGGGTTTAGGGTTTTAGGGTTTTAGGGTTTAGGGTTTAGGGTTGAGGGTTAGTGGTTTAGGGTTTAGGGTTTAGGGTTTAGGGGTTTAGGGTTTAGGGTTTAGGGTTTGGGATTTTAGGGTTTAGGTTTTAGGGTTTTAGGGTTTAGGGTTTAGGGTTTAGGGTTTAGGGTATAGGGGTTTAGGGTTTAGGGTTTAGGGTTTAGGTTTTTAGGGTTTAGGGTTTAGGGGTTTAGGGTTTAGGTTTTTAGGGTTTAGAGTTTTTGGGTTTAAGAGTTTTGTGGTTTAGGTTTTCGGGTTTTATGGTTTTGGGTTTAGGGTTTAGGGTTTTGGTTTAGAGTTTGGGGTTTAGGTTTTAGGGTTTAGGGTTTTGGGTTTAGGGTTTAGGGTTTAGGGTTTAGGTTTTAGGGTTTAGGGTTTTAGGGTTTTTAGGTTTTTAGGGTTTTAGGGTTTTAGGGTTTTTAGAGGGTGTTAGGGTTTAGGGTTTAGGGTTTAGGGTTTAGGGTTTAGGGTTTAAGGGTTTAGGGTTTAGGGTTTAAGGGTTTAGGGTTTTAGGGTTTAAGGGTTTAGGGTTTAGGGTTGGTTAGGGTTTAGGTTTAGGGTTTAGGGTTTTAGGGTTTTTAGGGTTTTAGGGTTTTAGGGTTTTAAGGGTTTGGGTTTAGGGTTTTAGGGTTTTAGGGTTTTAGGGTTTTAGGGTTTAGGGTTTAGGGTTTAGGGTTTAGGGTTTAGGGTTTAGGGTTTTAGGGTTTAGGGTTTTAGGGTTTTAGGGTTTTAGGGGTTTAGGGTTTAGGGTTTAGGGTTTAGGGTTTAGGGTTTAGGGTTTAGGGTTTAGGGTTTAGGGTTTAGGGGTTTAAGGGTTTAAGGGTTTAAGGGTTTAGGGTTTAGGGTTTGGGTTTTAGGGTTTAGGGTTTAGGGTTTAGGGTTTAGGGTTTAGGGTTTAGGGTTTAGGGTTTAGGGTTTAGGGTTTAGGGTTTAGGGTTTAGGGTTTAGGGTTTAGGGTTTAGGGTTTAGGGTTTAGGGTTTAGGGTTTAGGGTTTAGGGTTTAGGGTTTAGGGTTTAGGGTTTAGGGTTTAGGGTTTAGGGTTTAGGGTTTTAGGGTTTAGGGT